>NW_007741043.1:26386-28057 GCF_000696425.1 Galeopterus variegatus | reverse complement strand
AAAAAAAACATAAAAAGGAGGGAAAATCAGCAAAGCCAAAAGTTGATTCTTGAAAAGACTATCAAATTTTAAAAGTGTTTAAGAAATGTTTAAGAAGTCTGAGCAAGGAAAAATAAAGAAAAAAAACACAAAATACTAATATCAGAAATGATAGATTGGATTCAATACAGACATTACATATTTTTGAACAACTTCTGTCAATAAATTCAAAGACAGATAAATTGTACAAATTTGTTGCAAAAATAAACTCATTAAAATAGATGCAACAAAAAAAATTATTCTCTTATCCCTGATTTTGCTTTCTGCAGTTTCTGTTACTTACAGTCAACCATGGTCTGAAAATATCAAATGGAGGATCCACGAAATAAACAGTCCATACGTTTTAAATTGCTCACTGTTTTGAGAAGCATGATGAAATCTCAACTCTCCCACTCTGTCCTCCCTGAGATATGAATCACTCCTTTGTCTGCAGGATCCACACTGCAGACACTCCCAGCCCATTAGTCACTTAGTAGCTGTCTTGGTTCTCAGATCAACTGCTGCAATATCGCAGCACTTGTGGTCAAGTCACCTTTATTTCACTTAATAATGGCCCCAAAGTGCAAGAGTTGTCATGCTGGCAATTTGGACATGCCAAAGAGAAGCCAGAAAGTGTTTCCTTTAAGTGAAAAGGTGAAAGTTCTCAACTTCATTAGGAAAGAAAAAATTGTATGCTGATATTGCTAAGATCTACGGTGAGAAGCAATCTCCTGTCTTTGAAATTGTAAAAAGGAAAAAGAAATTTCTGCTGGTTTTGCTGTCACACCTCAAACTGCAAAAGTTACAGCCATAGTGCATGATAGATAAATGCTTAATTAAGATGGAAAGGGCANATATACCACATTTTGTCAAATGTAAAATGTCCCTTGATGAACACTTGGGTTGTTTCCAAGTTTTGATTGTTGTGAATAGTGCTTTTATCAACAATTATAAGTAAGTATTTGTTTGAGTACCTGTTTTCAATTTGGGGTGTATGTACCTAGAGGTGGAATTGCTGGGTCTTATGGCAATTCTATGTTTAACATTTCGAGGAACCTCCACAGTGTTTCCAGCAGTGGCTGCAGCATTTTGAATTCCCATGAATGATGTGCAAGAGTTCTAATTTCTTCCCACCTTTTCCTTGCCAACACTTGTTATTTCTGTTTGTTAGTTTTTAGCATAGTCATCTTAGTGGGTGTGAAGTGGTATGTCATCATGGTATTGATATACACTTCACCAATGACTAATGATGTTGAGGTTCTTCTCATATGCCTGTTGGTCACCTGTATATCTTTTTNACTGCAAAAGTTACAGCCATAGTGCATGATAGATAAATGCTTAATTAAGATGGAAAGGGCATTAAGTTTACCGACAAAAGACATGAATGGAAACATGTTCCTGTGATTTAAGGAATCCATTGAAGGTCTTGGAACAGATCCCCCATGGATAAGGGGGGACTACTGTACACAATACAGTCCTTCTATCTTTTGGCTTTCTTCAGTGAGGTGACACTTGTGACTGGGAAAGTTCTTTTGGGGGGCACTGGGAGCTATGATTATGGAATTATTACAGGGACTTTCTTAGGGGCAGCGGGTGGTTGAAGATTCTGGGTTAGGGATGCTCCAATACCTATACAAATTTTTGATAAGAATC
>NW_007741043.1:24401-25325 GCF_000696425.1 Galeopterus variegatus | reverse complement strand
CAATTCTAAATCTAGTGAATGGCCAGACATGTTTAAAACTTTAAAGACTAGTTTTACAAAAACATTTTTAATATACATTTGATAAAATTTTCTGCATAGATTATTGCCCCAAAATGAACCACTCAAGTCTCCGGATTATAAGCACTTATTGATTAATGACTCACACTTGTTAAGGGCTTAGAAGATTACGGCAATTGAAAATATACATTTTCAATTTTGGAAAATACACATTTTTATATCTAGTCTCTAGATCAACATTAGTTGAACATAGGCTATGATTCAACAACTGGTATTATGGTAGCTAGAAAATGGATTTGAACTTTGATCTTTTAAATCTACTGTGACACTGAAGTTGGTGTTTTGACATTGAAACACCACAGCCATATTTAGCTAGAGAAGGTCAGGAAAAGTGGAAATTCATAACAGTATAATGTTAGTGAAAATCAGACTCAACCCTGATTTCTGCAAAAGTGTCTCCATATATTTCTTTCCCCTGTGAAACAAACAAACAAACAAAAAACCTTTCTAGAATTGAGAAAGAATGTTATAGAAAATTGGGAGGTATAACATGCTTAAATTACCTTCAACTCCTCATTTCTCATGCTCTGTATCTTTATCTCTCAAGTTGTTTTGGTGACTGTTGATTATTGTGTCCATCCTATCTATTTGTATAGATTACCAATATCTGATTTTCAGTATGATGATGTAATTATCAGTCAATTGCTCTTGCTGGTTGCATCTTATACATTCTGCACTTTATATCTGCTAACACAACAAATAAAATCTTCCTAAACCACTAAATAATCTATGATGATTTTTGTGCAAATCCTCTAGGAATCTTTACACAATCTTCCAAGCTTATATACAATATGTTTTAAATGCTTTATTACATTTACTAAATTTACACTGATTTAGGTGAGCACT
>NW_007741043.1:17325-23654 GCF_000696425.1 Galeopterus variegatus | reverse complement strand
ACGTACTGTTCTTCCTTTTTTTTTAATTTATTGAAACATAATTGTACATATCTGTGGGGTAAAGCACTGAATATCAATACCTGTGTGCAATATATGGTGCTAAAGTCAGGGTAATTAGTATATTCAACATTATACAATGTAATCATTTTTATGGCCCTTTACCTGTTTCTCTCTAACTCCCCTCCATTTCCCCCTTTCTCGCCTCTGATGGACGTAGTACTGTTCTCTCCTTTTGAATTACTGTGATTCTTGTATCTTTCTTTTTCTCTTTATTTATTTGTTTATTTTTTTAGCTCCCAGTTATGAGTAAGGACATGTGGTATTTCTGTTTCTGTGCCTGGCTTATTTCACTTAAAATTTCCTCTAAGTTCATCTATGTTGCTGCAAATGGCAGAATTTCATTCTTTTTGATGGCAGAGTAGTATTCTATTGTTTAAACATACCACATTTTCCTTATCCAGTTGTTTTCTGATGGACATTTAAGTTGGTTCCAACTCTTGGCTATTGCAAACAGAGCTGCAGCAAACATGGGAGTGCAGGTACCCCTTCAACGTGATGATTTCCATTTCTTCGGATATATGCCCAGTAGTGAGTGGGATTGCTAGATCTTATGGCAGTTCTATCTGTAGCTGTTTGAAAAATCTCCATGCTGTTTTCCAAAAATGGCTGCACCCACAGTGTAGGAGGGTTCCCTTTCTCCACATCCTCACCAGCATTTGTTATTATCTTTTTGGTAATGGCCACTCTAACTGGGGTGAGATGATATCTCAGTATGATTTTGGTTGGCATTGCTCTGATGCCAAGTGATGTTGACCATTTTTTCATGTGTCTGTTGGCCATTTGTATACCTTCCTTTAAGAAATGTCTATCCAGCTCCTTTTCTCATTTTTTAATCAGGTTACTTGTTTTTTTACTGTTAAGCTAATTGAGTTCCTTGTGTATTCTGGATATTAACACCTTATTAGATGCATAGTTTGCAAATATTTTCTCCCATTCTGTAGGTTGTCTTTTCACTCTTTTGATTGTTTCATTTGCTGTGCAGAAGCTTTTTAGTTTGATATAACCCTATTTATTTCTTCTTTTGTTGCCTGTGCTTTGGGGACATTATTCATAAAGTCTTTGCCCAGTCCTACTTCCTGCAGTGTTTCCTAGGTTTTCTTTTAGGATATTTATAGCTTTGGGTCTTATATTTAAGTCTTTAATCCATTTTGAGTTTATTTTGGTACATGGTGAGGAGTACGGGTCTAGTTTCATTATTTTGCACGTAGAGATACAGTTTTCCCAGCACCATTTATTGAAGAGGCAGTCCTTTCCCCCATGTACATCTGCTCCTAGTTGGTGGTCTGACACACAGTACATGCTCAGTCAAGGTTACCTGAATTTAATTGAATTTCTTTTCCACAGAAAGCCATTCTTGCTTCCTTTCAATGATTGTGATTCAATGTCTATCCATCTCTCCAATGCTCACCTCATTTCAATATTACAGCATAATGTTCATGTGTGTTTCCTCTCAGATATTGTAACATACCTGCCCTTTTCTGTTTCTTGCCTGTTTGTAAACTAAGCAGAGCAGAGACTAGTGCCAAGGCCTTGCATGTGGTGGGCACTCAGTGAGCGTGAGCCACTTTATTTACTGCTCAAATGCAAAGTAAGAGGGGCTTATCCCATTCTTTTAAAATCTATCTTTACTTTCATCTCTGTCAAGTAGCCTTCCAAGAGTCTTATATTTACAATCCTTGCTGCTGCATAAAACCTCTCAAGGCAGTAGTCAAGGTGAGAAGTGGTGGCTGCATTGGGGTAATAAAACTGGAATGGAGAATGAAAACCATGATATTTTGGAGATGGATACTATAAGAATTGAGGATGATTTAGATAGTGGTAGGTGGGCTGTATAACAGCCCCTCAAAATGTCCATGGCTTCATCCCAGCAACCTGAGAATATGTTACTTTACATATTAAAAGGGTCTTTGTGGATGCGATTATTAAGGATTTTGAATGTGAAGATTACCCCGCATTACTCAGGTGGGCCCAATGTCATCACAAGGGTCCTTCCAAGAGGCAGGCACGGAGGTGAGTGTCAGTAGTAGAAGATGTGATTTAGGAAACAAGAGGTTGCAGTGAGGAGAGGAAGGAGGTGGGAGCGAGGAATCAAGGCAGCGTCTAAAATCTGGAAGAGGTGAGGGGATGATCTCCAGGCGCCTCTAGAAGGAATGCAGCCCTGCTAACACGTTGATCTAAACTGTAAGAGAATAGATGCATGCTGTTTTCAGCCATAACTTTTTGGTACTTTGTTACAACAACAAAAGAACACTACTACAGGTGAGATGAGGTAGAAGAAAGAATCAAGGGTGTTTCCCCCAAATGCTAATGAGGCTCCTCCCCTTACAGTATCTTGAAGACCAGGTGGAGAGAGATGGATTCTGCAGCCCCGCCCCCGACCCCCGGTTGTAATGAGGTTGCCCTGCCCCTCTGTATCGGGGTGGTGTCAGAGAAGACAGAACTTTCACCCTCACCCAAAGTCATGAGGCACCCCTGTTTTGGGTGTTAGTGGAAGCTGCATGGAGAGCAGTGATGATGCACCACTAACCCCCAGAGGCAGGGAGGTTCCAGCGGAGGACTAGTGGGGAGCTGGAATCCCAGCCTTGCCTAGTAATAACAAGGACGCCCCCACTCATGTGTCAGTGGTGATCAGGTGGGCAACAAAGACCTCTACCTCCACCTGAAAATAAAAGGAGGGCATCCCTCTTCCTCCACTGAAACAATGTCAGAGGAAGACCACAACCACGGAAGGTTTAGGTAAGTGTCAGAGCCTCATAAACTAGTGCCCAAAATGCCCAGGTTTCAATGGAAAATCGCACTCTGCACCAAGATTTTCAATAGAAAATCACTTATTGCACTTAAGTGAGAAAAAACAACCCACAGATGACAATACCAAGATGACAGACATGCTAGAATTATCAAAGATTTTAAAGCAGCCCTTACTAAAAGCTTCAAGGAATATAGACATGCTTGAAACAAGAAAATGGAAAGTCTCAGGAAAGAGACAAAAGAACCAAATAGATATTTTAGAATCTATAAATACAATAATTGAAGTAAAAGCTTCAATATATGTGTACAACATCAGAATGGGGTAGGTAGGAAAAGAAAAAGTGAACTGGGAGATAAAATAATCAAAATCACCCAATGTGAATCACAGAGAAAATAGATGCAAAAAAAAAAAAAAAAAAAAAACCCCCAAAGGGAAAAACAAGAAAAAAAAAGGAAAAAAAAAAAAAAAAAAAAGAACAGAGCCTCAGAGACACACGAGATTGTAATAAAATTTCTAACATTCAGATTATTAGACTGTTGCAAGGAGAGGAGAAAGAACAGGACTGAGAAAGTACCTGAAGAAATAATTGCTGGAAACTTCCCGAATTTGGCAAAAGACATAAACCTAAATGAACACCAAACAGATAAACTCAAAAATATCCACAGCAAGACACATCATATTCAAACTTATAAAACTGAAGACAAAGAAAAATATCTTGAAGGCAGTGAGAGAGATAACCCCTTACTTGTACATTAAAAACAATGATAATTTCAGCAGATTTCTTTTTGGAATGCCCCAAGGCTGGCAAGCAGTGGCACAACGTTTTGCAAGTGTTTAAAGAAAGTCCTGTCAACCCAGAATTCAATTCCAGTGAAAATATCTTTCAGGAAGTAAGGAAAGTCATGACTTTTCAGATGATGAAAAACATAGAATCTGTCACCCAGAGACATACCCTAAAAGAAAGATGAAACAAAGTTCTCTAAACAGAATGATCTAGGCCTAGGCAAAGTGTTCTTAGAACTTACACCAAAAGCATAAGTCACAGAAGGAAAAAAACGATAATATAGGACTTTATTCAAATTTTTAAAAAACTTTCGCTCTCTGGGCCGGCCCAGTGGAGCACTGCTACAGTGCGCCACTTGGGAGCACGGCGGCGCTCCTGCCGAGGGTTCAGATCCCACATACAGACCGGCCGCTCACTGGCTGAGCAAGGCGCGGACGCAACACCGAGGGTTGCGATCCTGTTGCCGGTCCCGGTCCGGTACAGGCGCGACACTGAGGGTTACGATCCATTGCTGGTCACAAAAAAATACAAAAAGGAAAAAAAAAAAAAAACTTTCACTATGTGAAAAGTCCCTATTAAGAAAATGAAAGACAAACTATAGACTGGTAAATAATATTTGCAAACCACATTTGTAAGAAGGACTAGTAACTATAATATATAAAGAATTTCCCAAATTGAACGGTGAGAAGTAATACTCAGTTATAAAATGAGCAGACACACAATATTTCACTGAAGAGGCAACATAAATGGCAAATAAATACATGACATTGTGCTCAACATCATTAGACATCAGTGAAATGCAAGCTAAGACCACAATGTGGTATCACCACACTCCTACCACCATGGCTGAAATGAAAATAGTGACGACACCAGTGTGGGTAAGGACGCCTAGACACTAACATGCTGGTGGGAATGTAAAAGGGTACTGAAAATCTGGAAAACAGTTTGGCAACTTTACTGAAAAGTTAAACATTTTACTACCACATGACTCAGCATTAGCACTTGGGGACAATTTGGCCCAGAGAAATGCAAACTTCTGCTCACAAAAAAAAATCAATTCACAGAGGTTTATAGCAGCTTCATCATAGTGACTAAAAACTAGACCACAGTTCCAAACGTGAGCTTACTAGTAAACTGGAGTGTGAACATCTTTAAGGACTTTTAGAGCTTATCCTATAGGCTCACACTCTAATTTAATAACAAGCTCACGTTTGGAACTATAGACTAAAAAAAGAATGGAATTGCTATTGTAAAAGGAAAAAAAAAACAAAAGTATGAGGTACAAAGTATTAATCCATTTTACAAATTAACGTTCTAGGCCTCAGAGGGTTTAAGTGACTCACCCAACATAAAGAGCTACAATCAAATTCCCAAGAATTAGTTAAAAACCCATGACTTCCTGCCAGAAGTGATACAGATACATAAGGGACTTGGAGTGGATCCGACTTCATGTTTTAGTCTGAAAACTTCATCCTTCTTTCCCCAATATTTTCTAATAAAGTACTAGGAATTTTTAGAGCAGGTTTTTATTTTTTAAGTAACATTTTTGAGATGCTAGTTTTGATCAGTACCTCTTCCTGCCTTCAGGTTTTTTCTACGACATGAAGACTCTTCTCTTGGACTAAATGAGTTTTATAGCAGGGATCGTAGAGGATTTTATGCTTTCTTCTTTTTTGCTTTTATATGTTAGTATTTCAATAAAATTTAGGGATTTTAAATAATTGCTTAATACCCAAACTTTCCCTTAGTAAAAAAATTTAGAGACCGTAATTCACAAAGAAGATGCAAATGAAAATATTGTTGCCACAGTGCCAGGCTTTTTTTCACTGGCTTCAGAACTAAGAGGCTTTGACACCTAAAACAAATAAATGTCCATAATATAATAGCAGTGTCAAGAGAGGTCTTTAGTAATAACATTAAGAAATATTTTTCTAACATGGAAGTGACATTTTTAATAAACTACTATAACACTCATAGAAAATTGCACACATCATAAGTGTATAGATTGACAAATTTTTCATGAATACACACTTGTACCCACTTTGAAAATAGAGAGAATGTTATCACACTCAGAAAACACCTCAAGCCTCCTCCAAGTCGCTTTCCCACCAAAGACAGCCACCATCCCAACCTTTAATGCCACAAATTAAGTCCGTTTATTGACTTCATACTTAATAAAATATTTACATTTTGCGTTTGGTTTCGTTCTCTCAACATTATATCAGTTTGTCCAGGTCATTGGATGTAATTGTATTTGGTTCCTACATATCCAGCTACGGTATCCCATTATTATTGATAGATTACATTATTCATTCTGCTGTTGAAAATGATTTGGCACTTTTTTTCAATTATGAAGCTACTATGAATAGTTCTGCAATGATAGTTTTTGATATGTCTTTTGGTAAAAATACGTTCTTATTTTATTTGACTATATGCATAGGAGTGGAATTGTTGGATCACAAAGTATGTAGATATTCAGTTTTTTTTTTTCGTTAAATTTTTATTTTGTCAATATACAATGTATATGATTATTATGGCCCATCACCGACACCTCCCTCCCTCCTCCCTCTCTCCCCTCCCCCCCAAGAATGTCCTTTCCATTTGCTTGTTGTAACAACTTCAAAAAAGTATAGTTGTTATATCTTCTTCCCCTCCCCCCCAAGAATGTCCTTTCCATTTGCTTGTTGTAACAACTTCAAAAAAGTATAGTTGTTATATCTTCTTCCCCTCCCCCCC
>NW_007741043.1:9875-16509 GCF_000696425.1 Galeopterus variegatus | reverse complement strand
CTTCGACTTGATGATTTCCATTCCTTTGGATATATTCCCAGCAGTGGGATAGCTGGGTCATATGGCAGATCTATCTGCAACTGTTTGAGGAATCTCCATACCATTTTCCATAGAGGCTGCACCATTTTGCATTCCCACCAACAATGTATGAGAGTTCCTTTTTCAGTTTTAACAGATACTGCCAAACGGTTTTCTGTTATGGGTGTGCATTCCTATTAGCCACGTTTGACTTTCAGTAACCTCATGTACTTTACAGCTCTTGGATTGTTGCTTTCCTTCTAGTTACTGGCAGCGGGGTGGTGAAGTTGCCCAGTAATTTTAATTTGCATTTTTCACATGGAGAATGAAGTTAAACAGTGTTTCATGTGTTTATTGGACATTTGGATATCCTCCTGTTTGAAGCATCTGTTCAAGATTGTGACCCATTTTTATGTCAAATTGTCTTTTTCTTTCTTATTGATTCATCGACATTCTTCTTTTTCTTCTAAGAACTAAAAATTCATTACTAGTCAGATTTCACCAGTATATTATGCACAGCAAATTCTTCAGCTATTTCTGAAGTTCTTTCCTAATAAGTGCACAGTCATGAATGAAATAATGGGTACCTTCCCCCCAAACAGATAAAATCTCAATTTTTCTAAATTTTGTTAATTTTTTATGTAAATAAAAATCAATACTTTTCCCCAAGTCATAGAAAATAGGTGCCTATTAGGCATAAGACAAAGGTTTTCAGTGATATATTTTTAAGTTAATAAATATTTAAAGGTACACATTTAGTGATTCTAATCTTAAAGTCAGAACTATGATATATTACATGGCATTAATATAGCTTAATTTTAAATTTATTTTTAATTGAAATTTATTGATTGTACATATTTATGAGGTACAGAATTATATTCCAATCTATGTATACAATGTGTGATGATCAAATCAATACATGTATACAATGTGTGGTGATGTGCATTATTATCACCACAAAAATTTATCATTTCTCTGTGATGAAAACATTTGAGGTCCTTTCTTCTAGCCATTAGAGAGCATACAATAAACTGGTGTTAATTGTAGATGCCTAGCACTACTGTACACCACTGGAACATGTTATTACTATCTAGCTGTAGTTTTGTGTCCCTTAACCAACCTCTTCCCATCCCCCATTCCCCTCCACCTCCCCTTCCAAGTCTGTAGTAACCACAGTTCTACTCCTTACTTCCAAAAGTTCAACTTATTTATGTATTTTTTTAAGCTTCCCCATATGAGTGAGAACATGTGGCATTTATCTTTTTGTGCCTGACTAACTTCACTTAACATAATGCCTTCCAGACTCATCCATGTTGCTGTGAATGACAGGATTTCACTGTTGGAGTTCTTTATGTTTTCTAAACATGAATATATATATATGTATATATGATTACCTTCTATGTCTCTGCGAACTACCTTTTTACTTTATGGTGTCATGATCTGAAGTTGTTAATTACAAACAGGTGCAATTCAGCGCATTTTTTTGTCATTAGTGTATTCTGTTCTTTTTTTAAAAATGTTATCCACTATAAGGTCATAAAAATATTCTTTTATGTATCTCTCTAAAGGTTTTCTCTTTTCATCTTTTATTTTTAGATCTATAATCTATGTTTGGCTGATTTTTGTAAACAGCATAAAGTAGAATCAAGATTTATTATTTTAAAATCCAATAAATTCAGAATTATTTCCTTGAAAGACCATCATTTTATCACTACACTGCAGTTTTACTTTTTTTTATTAGTAAGTGATGTATTTCTACTCTTGAATTCTACCCTTGTTTTGATTCCATATTTCCTCATCTACTATCACTTTATAATACGTCAATATATATCATGCAAATCTTATATGGGTTCTGAACTCAGATTGCCTTACTATAGCTTAGTTTTCTAATTCATAAAATTGGGTATAATATTACAACCTACCTCAGGGCTCTTATAAGGTTTAAATGAATTAACAAATATTAATCATTTTGGAGAATGCTCAATACATAGTACACACTTTATGTTTGTTAAGAATTATCACACACATGTACATACACATATATTAGTACACATACCTATTTGTGTATGTAGATATATAGATGAAAGTACAATGAAGGAATTATAGAAAGGCTTGTCACTTAAGACTTATTTATTGAACAAAATAATTTCTTCTGAATACATTAAACACATTGTTTGCAGATATAATGATGACATTTATATGTTTATTTGGATGTTTTTACTCATCTCGTAGACCACAGTCTTATTGATTTTTCTAGAAAATAAAAGCATATTTTTCTAAATATGAATTTGGCCATTTTAAGTCAGAGTCTTTGTTCAGCAATTTAGAATTCAGTGATTATTTCTCTGTTAAGTGCATTATGGTATAAATAAAACATGCAGCTCCAGGAATATAGGCTACCTGATGTCTGGAAACTGTACACAGCTTTAACTAATAATTTCTAAGTACAATATTTATGGGTTGATTGAATCAATTATATTTTTTTTCTTAATTCACATACTGTAAATGTGCAAGATTCTTAAAATCAATATAATTTCATCTAAAAACAGTTAAGTTCTTGAAAAATCTCACAGGAGCTACAAGCTTTTATAAATCTTTTTAAATAACCTGCTCTCAATTGCAAAACAAAGTAGTCAGCTTGCCCATCTTTTATGATAGAGCATTGGGCGGTTCAAATAAAAAAGTATGTTTAATTATCTACTGAGGAAAAACCCATCTTTATTTTCTCAATTCTTAAAATGTATATTTTTCATGTAATCTTTAACTATTCAATTTTTTGTAGCAAGTGAAATTCTCCATGTAAGTTTTAAAGTTTTCTTATATCTAAGAGAGTCAAAGAGGTCCAATTATAATACTACTTGGAGACAAATTTATATTCATAAATATGAATTATCTATATGTTTCTAGCTATGTCCACAGACAAATCCAAATGTATCCAAATATTTGTGTAGGTAAAGCTGGTAATATTTTATAAATAGCAACTTTTCCTGCAAAATAAAGATATACTGATTATTAAGCTGTTTTATAAGAGTTTTACAACTTTATTAATCTTAATTCTGGAGAAACTGAAGAATACTTAATCTGCTGTGTCCCTGCACCCTGCCTAGCAGATTCAATCTCAGTTCCTTGGCTAACTACGAACTACCCTGGATGGTTTATGGCTTCAACACTGCCTGTGAGATATACTCCCATGGATTCTTGGTCTAGATGTACATACATTTCTGGCTTTACTTTGATGTAAGCAATTGACAAACAGGAACTTGTAAGGGACAAGGAACTAAATCACTTTAGAAATTTGTGTGTGTGCGTGTGTGTGTGTGTGTGTGTGTGTGTGTGTGTGACCAGTAAGGGGATCGCAACCCTTGGCTTGGTGTCACCTGCACCAAGCTCAGCCAGTGAGCGCACCAGCCATCCCTAATAGGATCCGAACCCCTGTTACAATCCCCTTACCGGTCACTAAACACGAAAAGAAATTTAAATCAGCCATGTACAGAGATACGGCCATAAATAAGTGATACACAGAATCTTTGAGACCATCTCTTTACCCTTGGAGCACAGCTGTGCTGGATTCATATTTTCTCTTTCTTACGTTTCTGCAAATCTGTTTCCTGTAAATTATCTTTCCATGTGCTGTCAGACAACTTAGTCTCCTTTGGTACTATGATGAATTGCTGAGATACGATGTGTGCTGTGCAAGTAGATAACACAAATACTATGTTTTGAAGTGGCAAGAGTGTTGCTTAAAATTGTATTTGGTTGACTCCAGTACAGACCCCAAATGATTACTCAAGTAAAAAGGGAACAATTTTTAACTAGGATGATAACAAAAAAAAATGGTATGCAAGAATAAAGGAAAGCACATCAATAATCTGCTCCCAAAAACCATTATGAGTAGCTAAATAATCACTAGAGAACATCAAGCTATTGCAATAGCTCCATATATCATCAGGAAAATAACTGAAATGATAGGCTCCAGATGGTGCTACAGAAAAATTACAAACCTGTTCTTAACACCTGGGTCACAGAACTGTCAGGCTTTTCCATAGATGCTGTTTCCCATGGGAGAGCAAAGAGGAGGGTAAAAGGTTAAACAACAAGGACTAAAAGCCTGATATTCTTGCAATCATGTTGTTACTTACAGAAGCCTTAGTTTTATCGACAATTGCATTAATCCTTTGTTGTTAATATGTAAGTTTGAAACCGTTGCTCAATTAGCAATCTAATTCAAAAGGAATTTGCTTATTTTACATCAAAATTAACCCCATATTTTGTGCTCAAATCAATTAATATACTTTACT
Organism: Galeopterus variegatus; assembly: GCF_000696425.1. NCBI lineage: Eukaryota > Metazoa > Chordata > Mammalia > Dermoptera > Cynocephalidae > Galeopterus > Galeopterus variegatus. Next base: position 12,193 of record NW_007741043.1, on the reverse strand, counting down.
CTCCAGTTTTTCACACAGTCATTATTTCACTCTGAGGCGATGAACATTTAGAGCTTCCTTTGGAGTGCCAGTTGCATCAGAGTTGCAATTGCAACTGTAAAAGCAATGCTTAATACTCAATATTCCTAATTTTTTATTTCCAGGCCTATTAATCGATGAAGCAAACGTACTGCCATCTCTCTTCTCTCTGGCTACTCCCACTATAAGCATAAAACACTAAAATATCCTTGTATGCCTATGGTTTTGTAGCTAAGGGCTACCCTGTGATTTTAGCCAAAAAAGGATGTATGAAATTTTCATGGTGAAGTCTGGGAAGGCCTTGGCTCTTTCAGGAAAAGGGGGAGCATTCACAGCTGGTGTCTGCCATTTCTCCATTCCCCTTCCCAAGATCCCCACTTCTAAAGTTGTAGTGGTATTTGAAACCATCTTAAGCAACTTACAGCAATGAACTGGCAAGCATAAAGGAAAGATTTTCAGAATGGGTGTATGAGGAGCTTGGCAGATCTTCTTCCCAGTGGAACTACTACTTAACTGGCAAATGGAATGCAGCAAATGCAGAAATATTTATTCAAGAATACTAACTCTGTAGAAACAGCAAGAGACTATGGCATTTGAAACACCAACTGTTTCCACTCCCCTCCCATAAATATTTTATGATATCTCTACTCTGGTCAGTACAACAAGAAATAGGGCTCCCTCTACATTCTGGGACTAGTGTTTCAGCCCAGTAGGGGCCTGGAACTTGTAACTATTATCTCCCACTCCTAAGCTACCTGTGGCAGAATTTTTATTCTGGGAAAATGCAGCACTGGGACTAGTGTTTCAGCCCAGTAGGGGCCTGGAACTTGTAACTATTATCTCCCACTCCTACAGCTACCTGTGGCAGAATTTTTATTCTGGGAAAATGCAGCGTTTTATTCTGGGAAAATTGGGGTTCCCTTCCCTCATGCAGATGCTACTCATAGAGCAGAAGCTCTATTCAGGCACCTAAGACTGACAATAATAGGACCTGGATCACCTGCTCACTGGTATGACAGAGATTCCATACTGAGACAAGGGAGATGAGAAAACCAGTGGCTCTGAGCCCTCTTCTTCCATGCCCACTCATGAAACAGTGGTATCACTCCTGGAAATAAAAATACAGGACATGCAAAAAAAAAAAGAGAAAAATTTAAGCCATGAAGAGGAAAAAGAAAAGCAGGTACTAGAAACTGTTTTGGAGAGAGCCCAGATTTTGGATTTAGCAGACAAAAATTTCAAAACATCTATTATAAATTTGTTAAAAGAGCTACAAGGAACCATGCCTAAAAATTAAAGTAAGGTATGATGACAAGTTTTCATCAACTAGAGAATATCAATAAAAACATAGAAACTATAAAGAAGCACCAAAAGGAAATTTTAGAGTTGACCAGTATAATAAAATAAAAACTTTAGTAGAATGGCTCATTAGTGGATTCGATCTGATAGAGGAAAGAAGAAAAGAAATTGGAGAAAGATTAATATATATTACATGATCAAAAAATAGAGAAAAAAGAATAAAGAAAAAGTTAACAGAACCTCAGAGAAATGTGGGCTAACATTAAGCATGCCAACATATGCAGAGTGGGAGTTCCAAAAGAAGAGAGAAAGAGACAACATGTTATTCAAAAAATAATGGCAGAAACTGTAAATTTGATGGAAAACACTAATCTACACATTTAAGATTTTTTTTTAAAAAAAAAGCAAGTAGTATAAATGCGGAAACATCCCCACCCAAAAACGTCATAGTTAAAAGGTTAAAATCCAAAAATAAAGAGAAAATTTTGAAAGCAGCAAGAGAAAAAAACTGACTCATCACAAACAAGGGAACCCAAATGATGTTTTCAGCTGATTCATCATCAGAAACAATGAATTCCAGAAGGCAGTGGGATGGCATATTAAAAATGCTGAAAGAGAAACAAAAGATGACCAGTCAAGAATCCTATACCCAGGAACACCCACTAATAAAAAATGAGGAAGAAATAAAGGCATCCCAGGTAAAACAATAAATGAACAAACACAAAAAAAAAAACACAGAGAAAAGTTGCAAGCAGACCTGCCTTACAAACATACTAAAGGAAGTTCCTCAGTTTGAACATGACACCAGACAGTGATATAAATACACAAACACATGCAAACACATACAAAAGGACTCCAGTAAAGGTAATTTTGTTGGTATTGGTAAAAGACAAAATAATTACATGAAACTTTTCTTTTTTTTTTTTTTAACTTGTTTTAAAAAGATATTGAATTAGTAATTTTTAAACTTCTCACAAAGAAAGTTCAGGAGCAATGTCTTC
>NW_007741043.1:3393-9865 GCF_000696425.1 Galeopterus variegatus | reverse complement strand
GAAACTTTCTTTTTTTTTTTTTTAACTTGTTTTAAAAAGATATTGAATTAGTAATTTTTAAACTTCTCACAAAGAAAGTTCAGGATCAATGGCTTCACTGGTGAATTCTTTCAAACATTTAGAGAAAAATTAATACTAATTTCTCACAACTTTTAAAAAATTGAGGAATAGGAAATGCATCTCAGCTTGTTCTATGAGGCTAGTATTACCCTGATATGAAGATAAGATAAAGACCACAGACCAATGTCCTTTATTAATATAGACACAAAAGCCCTCAAACAAATACTAGCAAACTGAATACAGCAACATTTATTTTTATTTTTTTCCCTTGTAACATTTCTATTATTGTACTTATCATACTGCAATATAATTATCTGTTTACATGTATATGGCCCCTAAATGGATAGGGGCCATATATTATTTATCCTTATTTTTTTTTTAATTTTTATTGAATCATAATTGATTGCACATATTTTGGGGGTTCAACATTACTAGCCTATGTATTGTTACAAATGGTACTTATTCTTTATGCCCCTTGTCCAATCTCTCCCTATCCTCCCTCCCTCCCCCACCCTCCAATTACCCTAGATTTCTTCTCTCCTTCTGAAAGAATAACGGTTATTCTGTTGATTTGTTGCCTAGATGATCTGTCCAATGCTGAGAGGTGTGCTCAGGTCCCCCAATACAATCATAGAGCAGATGCTTCTTCTGTCACTCTGGAATGGGCTTTGTGGAGAGAGATGTCATCTTCTTTTCTTTGGTCTCTGCTGGTGACTCTCCTTGTGTCAATGCACTCCAGTGGCTGGCAGACAACCTACGTGGTGGTCATAGCATCTAGCCACTTTCGTGGCAGCCGTGCTTATTGTGGTGGCTATGCTGGGCCACCCACATGGAGGTGATGTTTTTGGCATGCTCCTTACCTAGCCAGTAGTGGTGATGGTGGCGTGCAAGGTTGCGGGAGGGGGTCTGGTCTGCAGGTCCAGCCTCAGGAACCCGGGTGGGCACCATGGTGCTGGTAGTGTACCTGGTTGTCCCCCCTTTCTTGTTTGGTAGCCAGTGGACTTCTGGTCCTTCAAGTGTTATAGGTGTTCTTTGGTGAAATGAGACCTTTACTAGTTAAGATCAAACTGTCTCTCTTTGTGAGTACTCTGTTTTTTCTTTCAGTTCTGTATCAGATTATATATTTGCTGTTCCCACCAATTAAACTCTGAGCTGGAACTAACTTTTTGTCCTTTGCTCACTTCTAAAATTGGGGAACTTCCTGTGGGGACCAGTACTTGAGCTCTGTGGTTAAGCTAAATTGCTGCTTTGCTGTTGATTCCCTCAGGAAGGCTTTTTGTGCACCTCAAGTTTTAAGGGTTGACTTTATAGGACTCTCAGGTTTAGTGAAATCCAATGCACCCAGGTTGTATAGAAACACTGGTCTGGGCCAGAGTCTTTTCATCAAATCTCACCCTATGCAATTCTATATTCCTGACCAGTCTCCTCTGAGGGGTCCTGTGCTGATTGTGGAGCAGATCAGCTGTCCTTGCTGTGTCCCAGTGTTCTCCCAGTGGGCCCATCTCCCCCACCCACTGCCCATGCTGCAAACACTTTGCGTGGGACAGGCTGTATGTTGGTCCCTTGCAATGACTCAGTGGCCTCTGAATGGCCCCCTTTTTTTCAGTTGTTGTGGCTCCTTGCTCCTATATGGATCTACGGGAACCCTATTAGTGGTCTAGCTTGCCTGGGGGCTACCAAGGCCCTCTTCTTCCCTGCTGCCTCCATGGAACTTCATCTGAAGTACACAGCTGCAGTTTTTGCTGGCTCCTGCTTCATGTGCTCAGCAGCTCGAGCCTGGATGCAACCCGGGCTTGAAATGATCAAAGAAGTTTTTTCTTTCTCTCATCGTGGCTTTTCTGACCTTCATGCACTCCATGGGTCTCTTCTCCTCTTCCCCTGAGCTCTAGCAGCCCCAGCTTGGCTGTCGTTGCTTGTTAATAGTTGTACATTAGTTGATTTGTGAGAGAGAGTGATGCTGGGGACCATCTATTCCACCATCTTGACCAGAAGTCCTGAATACAGCAACATTTAAAATAGATTACACACCATGAACAAGTAAAATGTATCCCAGAAATGCAAGATGGGTTTAGCATCTGAAAATAAATCAATGACATATATCATGTTAATAAAGAATAAAAGCCACATCACCATCTGAATAGACTCAGAAAAACTATCAAGCAAAGTCCAGCACCCATTCATAATAAAAAACACATGGCAAACTAGGAGTAGAAGTGACCCTCTTCAATCTGACAGAATAGGTGTAAGAAAAGCCCACAGCTAACATCATAAAACATGGTCAAAGACTGGATGCTGTACTCAGGAGAATGTTTGCTCTCACTACTTCTATTCCACAATGCACTACAGGTTCTAGACAGAAAAATTAAGCAAGAAAAAAAATCCAGATTAGAAATAAAGAAGTAAAACAATCTCTATTTACAGGTGATATGATCTTGTATATATACAACCCCAAAAATTCACTAAAAGATTATTAGAAACATTCAAAATGTTCAAAAAGATTGCAGGACACAAGATAAATATGCAAAAACAGATTGTATTTATTTACACTAGCAATGAAGAATCCGAAAATGAACTTAAGAAACACTTAATGTATAAAAGTATCAAAAAAACAGGAAAGTACATGAAAATAAATTATTAAAATAAGTACAATATTTTAGCCTGAAAACAACAAAATATTGTTGAAAGAAATTAAGATCTAAGTTATTGAAAAGACATCCTATGTTCATAGATCAAAGATTTAATACTGTTAAAATAACAATACTCTTCCAAATTTTATACATATTCAATACAAATCTATAGTAATCCCAGCTAGATTTTTTGAAGAAGTTGACAAGCTAATCCTAATTTTCTAATGGAAAGGCAAGAGAATCAGAATAGTTAAAACAATATTGAAATAGAAAATGAAAATGGGAGGAATCATATTTCCCTTCTTTAAAAGCTATACTAGTCAAGACAGTCTGGTACTGACATAATAAACATATGGATAAATGAGTTAGAACTAAGAGTCCAGAAATTAAACATAATATTTATGTTTAATTTATCTTTGGTGAAGACTTCCTAGCCATGACACTTAAAGCATGATCCATAAACTTTCACTCTGGGAAAGGTCCTGTTAAGAGGATGCAAAGACAAACTACAGCCTGCAAACCAACTTATCTGAAGTAGTCTAGTATCTGGAATATGTAAAGACTTAACAGCAAAAATCAAACTAACCTAATCCAAAAATGTTGAAAAGTCATCAAGATTCATTTCACCAGAGTACATACAATGCCTAATAAGCACATGAAAATATAGTCAACATTACTAGCTATTAAGGAAGTGTAAATTAAGGCCATGATGAGATGTCATTGCAAGCATATTAAGACAGCAAGATTTCATATACATAATAACAAATGCTGGCCAGGATTTGTAGAAACTGGCATTCTCAAACATTGCTAGTGGGAATTTGGAATTGTACAGCCATTCTACAGTTTCTTAAAAAACAAAACATAAATAAGCATACAATAAGTATATGATCCAGCAATTGCACTATCTGATATTTACCCCAGACAAATGAAAATTTAAGAGAGTGCAGAAACACGTACATGATAGTTCAGCTTTATTTTAAATAACCCATTCCTGGAAATGACCAAAGTGTTCCTCAATAGGTGAAGGATTAAATAAACTCATACAATCATATGAAATACCTAGCAATTAAAAAGAATTAACGATTAATACACATAACAACTTGGATGTATCTCAGGGCATTATGCTGAATGAAAATGTCAAAGCTTATCTCAAAATTTTATATAATTCCATTTATATAAATTCTCAACATAATGCAGTTATGAAAATAGAGAATGGATTAGTGGTTGCCAGAGGTAAGGGATGGGGAACTGGGGCGGGGGGGGTGTGATTATAAATGGGCAGCACAAGGGAGAGCTCTGTGAAGGTGGAAGATGGAATAGTTTTCTACCTAAACTTTAGTGGTGGTTACAAGAAAGTACACATGAGATAAAATGACACAGAACTATACTTACACATTGAACCAATACCTTGATGTTGTACTATAATCACAGGAGATACAGCCACTGAGAGAAACCTGATGAGGGGCACAGGTGCCTTCTGGACTATCCGTGCAATGTCCTGTGAATATATTATTGTGTCAAAATAAATGGTGAAAAAAAAAATGAAAAGAAACCCACATACAGACATACCTAAAAAACATTATGGTAAGTGAAATAAACCAGTAAAAAATACCACATCAATTGAATGATAACATTTACATGAAATATCCAAAATAGGCAAATCTATAGACAGAAAGTCAATTAGTGGTTGCAAGGTCTAGGGATGAGGTGGGGCAGGAGAGAGGGGAGTAACTGGTATTAGGTATGAGAATTCTTTTTGGAATGATAAAAACATTCTAAAATTAGATTATGATGATGTTTGTACAACTCTGTAAATATTCTAAAATCCATTGAACTGTATCCTTTAAACAGATATATGTTGTGGTATGTAAAGTATAGCTCAACACACCTTTAAAGAAATCAGGACTCTAGGAAGGTACCAGAGGCTTCTGAGACACTGGCCCTGACCTGGATCTGAGGAACTGGAATCATCTGGCTTCTGAAACTAGATATCACTCTGCTCTACAACATGCTTTGTTTTTAAACATTATTAGACCTCACAATCAGCTTAGCATAAGCACAGCCATGTTAACCACTTCCTCACCCTGTCCCCTGCCCCCTCCCTTTCTCTTAAGCAAAGTGTTTTCTGGGAAAAACCGGATTCTGTGCAAAACAGAATCTTGTGCAAAACAGGAAAACTGCAGAGCATCTACAAAGTGCTGAGTGCTCAAAATAGCTACCAAACCTCTTCCCCTAATTCAAACCCTACAAAACCTCTTTTAGTATGTAGGTAGGTCGGAACTTATCTTTCAGTCTCCCTTTCAGGTTTGCTGGAAATAAACTCCCTCACGTGGTGAGAATTTGGCTTGTAGTCCTTTAATTCTTTTGTCTCACCAACCTAACAAACATTATACTTTGAATTTATACATGAAGCTCTAGATGATTAATTTTAACTATTGTCTGGCACTTCATTGTATGACTTTCAGTGTTTGTTTATTCTTATTCCTGTGCATAACATGGGTAATTTGTGTATTTCTCATTGCACACATAAACAGGAAGTTTCTTAAGGAAATATCTAAGAAAATTTCTGTGTTACAACATAAGCATCTATTCAAGTTTTGGGATGAAAGCAGACTCTTCCCCAAGGCTGTCAGACCAATTACTCTCCTACTGGCACAGTATGTAATCTCTGTTTACCAATCTATTTTCTACACTTGTTATTGTCAGACTTTATTTTTTCAAAACTAATTGCTTTTATATTGCACATCATTGTGATATTACTTTGCATTTCCCTATTTCTAGTAGAATTGAGCAGGTTTCTCTATGTTTATTTTACATTTGCCAATCAGAGGAAAGCGTTATCAATGACTTACTCATATTTCTATTTTTTTAATTGCAACAATTTTCTTTACATATTTGTATAGTAATTGTTTGTGAGAATCTTTATAGCAAATATCCCTTCCAAGTTTATGGTATGTCTATTGCTGTTGTTTATAGTGTTTTTTTTTAAGATTTTCAGTCTTTGTTCTAATGTAGGAGAAATAAAAGTTGCCAGGGACCAGCCCCAGTACAAAAATTGTAGGGTCCCCACTGATAAGCCCCCAAAAGGGAGGAAAGGCAGCGTTGGCGATGGACAGCAAACACACAGACTCAAGGGATCTGATGAATGCTGACACTTTATTGAAGCATGCACACACCTTTTATACCTTTTCTTAGAGGCAACATAATCATTGAAATAATCATTGAACAATATCATAATATTTTTTATGAGTAACAAATGTTCCAAGAAAATTGACATTACAGTTTGTTCACAGAAGAAATCATTACAATGTTCTTTTCTTTGAGTAAAATAAAACGTTTACAAGAAACCCACTGGTCTTAGATAATTATTAACTATTACATTGAATTCAGCTAAATCTACGTTACATTGAACTTTGTATGACTTAATCCAAACTTGCACCTTAATCAAAGGATGCAAGCAGGAAGTTAAAATTCCCTTCACCAGTATTTTTCCATTGCTACAACCTATTGTAATATAAAGTAAAATTCTTTTACCCACTACATCCTATAATGTGTTAAGCCTTATGAAAATACTTCTAAAACTTAACTTAAAACTATATTTCCAAGAGGAAAAGAAAGTTTATGTTTGACTCTTTGAAGCAAGCAGGTTAGGCATAGTGGTGGTCATGTTGCCTAGCAACTTTTGAGTAAATTTTCAATAACAACTCCATTATGTTCACTAATAGCATTAAAAACAATCCTTCCAGGAGGCAGACAAGGTAAATGATTATATAAATTCATTTTCC
>NW_007741043.1:0-3144 GCF_000696425.1 Galeopterus variegatus | reverse complement strand
TTGCCACGGACCACTTTCAGAAAACTCATGACTATAATTTCCAGGTGGGTCATTAATATGACTAAACACTCTGGTATTATTCTCAACTCCACTCCCAATTCCCCAAAGTGATAATTGTGAGACAATAAAGAATAAAGTATAAACAACCACACAGAGCTCTAAAAAATGAGGGTGGAACAGTGGCACTTCCTCCCACGATGAGGCCTTGCAAACACCATGTCAAATCAGAGGATGCTTGTCAAACTCTGGCTTCTTGGATTTGGTGCGTCCCCGCAAAAAGTTTTCTTTAAAATTGGTATATATTTTATATACTTATTAATATTTTATTTTAACACTTCGTTTTGTCAACAACCCAAATATTTTTGTGTGTTTTAGGTAAGGACGCAATTTAATGTTTTTGTATGGATAATCAATAATCCCAGTACATTCTATTAAATAGTTCATTCTTTCCTCATGGATTCAGACTGCCACCCATCACATTACAAGATTTAGCAAATATCTAACCTTTCTTTCATTGGTGTATCTGTCTGTCACTACTTTAGTAACAGTGTCTTTTAATTACTATAATTTCATAATAATTTCTATATCTGTTACAATCCCTCCTATCTTTACTTTTTTCCTGAATAGTCACTATTCAGTGGCCTTAGAACTTCCACATGTATTTTTGAAATATCAGCTTTATGAAAAAAACCTGCTGGGATTTTTATTGGAATTGCATTGACTTTATAGATTAATTTAGAAGGAACTGACTCCTTTATGATATCAAGACATATCTTACCACATATAAAAATATGTATTCTTTATCATTTTCTTTACAAAATCCCTGTACATTTTATTTTTTTAGCTTTCCTCTTTGGTCACTTATATTTTAAGGTAGTTTTATACATGTCATCTTTTATTAAATTACATTCCCTCACTTCTTTTCTGATATGGAGAAGCAACTTACTTTTTAAAATTAGTTTAATATCTAGCATCCTTGCTGAATTACATTATGAAATCCAACAATTTGTCTAAAGATCATTGTGCATTTTCTATGTAGAAAACCATGGCTTCTGAAAATAAAAACAGTTCTGATTCTTAACTTCCAAACATAACAATTTTATTTATTTTTCTTGTTTTACTGTACTACCAATTATTTCAAATTCAGTGTTAAACTGAAGAAATAAAAGTGAAAAAGTGTTTGATTCTAACATGTTACCATTAAATAGAATCAAGAGAGATTAAAGAATACATCTAAAATTATGGTCCCTAGTACAGCTACTGTATCAGGTAAGATTAGATTCATCTGCCCATAACAATGGCCCCAAATAAGTGTGTAAGGAAAATGAAAATAGTTTAAACTAGAACAGCTTAGACAGACTCACTTGCCTCCTACTTGTTACAAATGGGCGTGATTCAGCATGGTTGTTAGAAACAAGTTACATAAGAGTAGTGTAATTGCGCATGTGTGCCCATTTACTGACTCAGCATGTTTGTTGTAGTTACATTATGCACTTGGCTTGTGGCCACTATTGTGTACAGAGAGTATAAAGGCAACTGCTCTGAACTGCTGATCAGCAGAGTAGAGCCAGAGCTTGTCTTGGAGGAATAAAGCATTTTTGTGAAGCTCACATCTGAAGAATAAAGTATGTCTACCTTGCATTGAGCTGCCAGAATCTTCTTTCAGTTACCTGACTCACGACCTGAACAGGAAAGGACAGAAGGATCTGAGAGTCCTCCTCAACAAACTGTGTCTGGCACATGCTAGGAGTTTATTTCTCTTCCAGGCAAAAGATGGCAGGAGGTGGTCATAGCTGGTTTGGGGATTTGGTGGTGTCAGGACTGGGTTCTATGTGGAAATTCTGCCAGCTCCATCAAATGACTGCCACCCCATGGTTCAGATGCCTTGGGCCCTTGCCATTTGGTCTGCATTTCAGAAAATAAAAAGAAAGAAAGAATGAAAATAATAAACCTTCCATCTTTCCAGGAGACTTAAAACTATCATAAAATGCACCACTTATATGTCATTGAGCAGACCACAATTGCATGGCCACAAATGTAGCTACCAGGGAGATTGGGAAATGTGGCTTCCACCTGGATATGAAGGTTTCATACCTTCATATGAGGCTTCATACCACAGACCCTAGCTTCCAGGCCACTGAGGGCATGTCTGCTCACTAGCAAACTGTCGGGCCTTAGAAACCAGTGCCACCTTAAGTGACATTATAGGAGGGGGTCATAGCTGGTTTGGGGATTTGGTGGTGTCAGGACTGGGTTCTATGTGGAAATTCTGCCAGCTCCAGCAAATTACTGCCACCCCATGGTTCAGATGCCTTGGGCCCTTGCCATTTGGTCTGCATTTCAGAAAATAAAAAGAAAGAAAGAATGAAAATAATAAACCTTCTATCTTCCCAGGAGACTTAAAACTATCACAAAATGCACCACTTATATGTCATTGAGCAGACCACAATTGCATGGCCACAAATGTAGCTACCAGGGAGATTGGGAAATGTGGCTTCCACCTGGATATGAAGGTTTCATATCTTCATATGAGGCTTCATACCACAGACCCTAGCTTCCAGGCCACTGAGGGCAGGTCTGCTCACTAGCAAACCTCAGAATGTATCAGTGTGTGAAACCGACTTCTGCTGAGTTAATCCACTGAGATCTTTGAGTTTTGCATCTCATAGTAGTTAACCTTTCCTGACTAATATAATTCTTGATTTAAGAAAGTTTAAATGTAATCAACATCTCCATTCACCTCCTAAACTATATTAAGGACCTTAGAACTCTTTAAGATCATTATGCCCTTCATACTTCATAAGAAATTATTATCCACAATTTTAGTTTTGCCTTTTAGCTCTCCAAATTAATCATTATTATTACTGTTGTTGATGTTGTTATTGTTTCATATAGCCATGATTATTTAATTTTATATTTATGGTGAGTGAAATTATAAATGATTTTAATAGTCTAAATTCTCTACATTGACTATGTGGTATCCACATTCAGAAAAAAATCTTTTTTAATAGAGTGTAATGTTATATCACTTCATAAGATGAATTAAATATTTCCTAATAGTTATATTTTTTTATAATAAAAACTGTTTTTTGCTAACTGGATTTATAACCATATCTTTTGAAATTGCACATGTTAGTCCTAAAA
>NW_007741042.1:16615-27186 GCF_000696425.1 Galeopterus variegatus | reverse complement strand
GGCTCTGTGGGTGCTGTGTCGAGAAGGGATTCTGTGGTCACATTTGGGGATTGCAAAAGCACGTTGTGGTTGGTCAGTGATGTCTGCTGTGGGTGCGGATGTGGAGGAGCCGTGGATATGTGTCACGTGTTTGCTATTCCTGATGCAGATCTTGTGAGAAATGAAGTTCACAGGCAGGTAACAACACAATCAGTTACGTAGCAAAGGCCACACGCCTGTCTCCACTCTAAAGGCTTTGCATGCTTAATTCATCTAATTCTGAAAACACAGGAGGAAACTTACAGTGAAGACATTTTTACAGCTGAGGAGATGGAAGCAGAGGTTAAGAGGTCAGGTCAAGGCCGTGCAGCTCAGGTCTCGGCTGGGCCCTGGCTCTTGGCACCTGACACCATGCTGCCTCTTGCTCCCCAGGGCTGCGTCTGTGGCCTACAGGACTGATGGAAGACTCGCTGTATTTCAGAAAAAATGCAAAATTAGGTTTACAGCACAGTTATCCTTGGACCTCGGGCTGTGGAGTGAAAGACAAGAGTGAGGTCTGGGGGGACCTCAGCAGGCAGGTGCCATAGCAAAGTCACATCTTCCTTCCTTGGTGGTTTCAGAGCCTTTCTGTTTCTTCCTGCCCCGCAGCACCGCCAATTCCCAGGGAGGGGAGTGAGGGGGCAGGTGCATAGGGAAGGGAGGGGCATCTTAGGGGTGGGACAAGCCACCTGGCTGGGGACTATTTCTGAGTGGCCATTTTCAATGGTCATTGTTATATAAGGGACACATGTACATGTAGAGATGTGTGTGTGGGTATTTAATGTAACAAATAAGATATATAAGGGTACTTCAAAAAGTTTGTGGAAAAATGGAATTAAAAGATAATATGAAGCTTTCCACGAACTTTTTGAAGACCCCTCATGTCTTTTCATAATGGCTGAAGAGAGACTTTTTAGTATCCTTTACTTCATTCATCAATTCAACAAATACTTAGTGAACACCTGTCTGTGTCAATACACTGTGCCAGGATCGTGGACATGGTGAGTCAGCAATAAGGGTACTTCAAAAAGTTTGTGGAAAAATGGAATTAAAAGATAATATGAAGCTTTCCACAAACTTTTTGAAGACCCCTCATGTCTTTTCATAATGGCTGAAGAGAGACTTTTTAGTATCCTTTACTTCACTCATCAATTCAACAAATACTTAGTGAACACCTGTCTGTGTCAATACACTGTGCCAGGATTGTGGACATGGTGAGTCAGCGGAGATGCCAGCCCTGCCCTCCCTGGGCTTATGGTCCACCGATGGATAGAGCATTGAGAAATATATAGAAAATATATAAAGGTAAGGGGAAACAATCCTATTGCACCTCCTATGTAGGTTATAATGAGAACTAATTAAAATAATGGCATGGGTCAACTGTAAAGCTCAGCTCTGGTGGGTGCTGCAGAGGAAAGGACTTGGGTCCTGAGAGATGAGGGTGGTTGTAGTAGAGGGACAAGGGACCCAGGTGGCCAGACCAGGCAGGTCCTCAAGGCCATGCTAAAGGGCTTTGACTTTGGCTTAAGAGTAACGGTAAGCCATGGAAGGTGGGGAGGGGGTTGGGGAATTTGTGTCACATAATTAGACTTTTTTTCTTTTTGAAAGACAGTTGTGTCTACATTGGGAAGAGTGCATTGTGGAAGGATCTAGAAGAATTGGAAGGCAATTGTAGGAGTCTAGACAAAGAGGTTGTGACATCTGGGACTTGGGTGGTTTGGGTGGTCAAGGGAAGAAGTGGATGGATTCTCAAGCTGTCTGGGAGGTGAAATGAGCTAGATTCGGCAATAGATGAGGTGTGGGTAGTGACGAGGCGGAGGGGCAAAGGTGAGTGGGATGTGAGAGAGTGGGGGCCTGTTCCCAAAGGTCGGGGATGCTGGAAGAGGAGCAGCTTTGGAGTGGAAGGTGGTCTTGTGTGCTGCAGGAGACATCGGGTGGGGAGCACTTTTATTGGAAATTTGCAGTGCTTCATCTGGGCTACAGGGCGGCCCTGATGGACTGTCCTGGGAAACTACTACAGTAGACAGTTTTGTTCATTTTTTGAATTCAAACATATTTTCACTGTAGACAGTAAGAATCTAACAATGACAAAGGAAATGAATAAAAATAAATATCTAGCATAATCTCCCTTTTTTCGTTTTTGTGTTTCTCTGCCAGTCTTTCCCCGTAAGCATTCCTATTTTAATTAGTTGTCATTATAACCTACATAGGAGGTGCAATAGGATTATTTCCCCTTACCTTGATTTTTCCACATTTCTATATATTTCTCAATGCTCTATTTAAAATGTTGCATAATAGTCCAATCATTTGATAAATCATAAATGATAACTTAAGCAATTTCTCTTACTTTTGAATATTTAGTTGATTTTAAGATTTCACGATTGCAAGTAATACTTTGGTAAACATTGTTATGTGAGTCACCTGTTTTTCTTCTTGCATTTTTCTTTAGGTGAAATTCTTACACATGGGAATGGTTAGTGTGTTAAAGAGTTTGAAGGGGTTCTCGGCTCTTGACATGGGGAAAGGCAAATGTTTTCTAAACCACTGGCAGGGGCTGTGGAGTGCTATCCATGGAACAGAACTTGGACCTCCATGTGGACGCACTTCATGCTTCTTTGAATTCAGTATCCACTAGTCCTGACCATGTTAGTGCTTGACGAGGTCACCTGGAACCCTCCCTTGTATATCTGCTGATGGTGCCAGTTTGTAGCTAACGACCTTGAACTCTGAACCCTGGGCTGGCTCCTTCCCTTCTCCCAGTCTTTGCGTTCTTAGGTGATGTCACAATTACCTGAGAACCGGTGGAAGCCCCTGAACTGGACTGATGGTATCCCCAAGGATTGTCTGAATGAGACTAAGCCCCGTCCACCTTCGGGTTCTGAAGGACCTGTGGTGTGTGCTGCACAGGCTGCCCCGGGTCCCCATGGCTTTGGATGGGGACTCAAGACATCCCATGATACGGTGTGAGTCTTAATCGTCCCTAACTGCCCTTGCTGGTCAACGTGGGACACCTCCACTCCACTGGGACCAGACTATTCCCTGGCCCAGGAGGCCACCTCGCCTTACCCTCACAAACCCAGCCTCTCCCTGGAGACTGCGGGGGTCACGGTTCCTTCACGTAGCAGACTCTGACTCCTGGGTTGCTCTCCCTGCCCTGCACAGCCCTACAGTTCCCGCAGGCCACATGCCAGGGCTTAGCACATGACTGTTCGCTCTCTGTACTGTTTGTTTACCTCTCAAAGATGACTGTGCTGTCCTCTAGAACAGCAACCATGTCATATTGCCCCTGGACCCCTCAGGACCTGGCTTTAGTGCTGAGCCCTTTGCCAGAGTTCAACAAATTAACGTGACCCATTAAATCAAAATGTATGTGCTCCGTGATGCAGTGTCAAAGCATTCTAGCTCTTCTTCTTCTGTGTATTTTCTGTATAGGTGTCCATTTAAAAAATTTGCTGAGGAAATTGAAATACTCCTAGATGAGGCATACTCAGATATTCTTTATCTGGTTATAGTTTGTGGATTGTGAGGACAAGTTAATACTGGAAAACCATAACCTGGGCACTTTTTATTTCTGAGTCCTCGATAGGCACTAGGGTGGGAAGGACGGTTGATTGAGGGGACCTGGGAATAAAGATGAGGAAGCAGCCCTGGAATATCCATCTGGTCCTAAAGAAGGTTCGTGTCTTTGCCTCTGGGAACAGTGCTTGAATTGTACTGAAATGACATCTACTATTCTGCTGCTTGAAATATTGGTCCCAACATTTCCCTGCTCTTTTTACTTCTCATTTTAAATACTGATATTGTGTCCATGTTTTGATAGTTAATAGTCTTTGGGGGAAGCCACCCCGAGTTCACCCTGGAACCTGGGGTCCCCTTGTCCTGCAGGGGACGGCCTAATACAGTGTGGTTTCTGGCTGGGTGGCTCTGTCTGCCACTCTCCGGCTCTGCGCAAGCTTGGGCCTTGGCTTTTTACAGGATGACTTCCCTGAGCCAGATGATCTCTAGGCTCTTCTATAACTGAGATTAAAACCAAAATAATTGGACCTCTCTTAAGAGGGTGAGCTTTGGTGTGTTTCTTGCTCAAAATGAGAAATGGGCTCACGGACACGTGTAATGGCATGTGTTGGTGCACGTGTGCAGAACTTTACACTGAAAGTTGCGTTTCTTTCTTCTTTTTTTCTAGCCAAACATCACGTCAGTGGCAACAGAACAGTTGAACCTTTCCCAGAGGGAACACAGATGGCTGTATTTGGTAAGATATCAGCTCTGAAAGAAAACCCGAACCGTGTGCGAAGACTGGTGCCAGATTTCTTAGTTTTAGCAAGTGTCCTCAGGGCTTCAAAATCTGGGCTCTTCTAGATATTTACAAGCTGTTACAGCCAAGAAAACTTAGTTCTTAGTAATTTCTGGGATCAGAGAAGCTTGTTCTATAGAATTTAGTGTGCTTTCTTTTCTCACTTTGACAACCCAAATATCAAACTGAGTATCTGCTATCTTGTGTCCACACTGTGAGCTAACCTAACTCAGCATTTGAGTTTCTCTTTGCTAGGAGGGAATTTTTTTTTTTTTTCCCACATGGACATATGCCTTTTCCAAAGGCTGGGATTCAAGTTGTTTTGAATTGTTATCCCACAAAAGTCAGTCTAGTTGAATGATCTCTTCTCCATCATGAATTAAGCATACTCAAGAGAAAACATAAATTTAAAATGTTTTAAGCAGAATAAAGTCCAATCTCTGAATGCACACCTGTAATTCTGTGATTGAACCTAACTTCTCTGTTAAATTAGAAGCCATTTGGTGAAGAGGGCCTTCTTGATCCATGTTTCCTCACCTGCTTGTCTAATGTCACCTAAACTTCCTTTGAAGTGTCCCTGCATGTGGCACTTTCTTGACCTGCCTCCCTTCCTCTGCCTCCTCTCCCACCTCCCTTCCCCTGGGGCCCTCTCAGGGGAGATCACCTCTGACCCCTGGAATTGCAACTTTTGGTCTCTACCGGTTCCTTCCTCTCATGAGGGCTTTAGGCAGACTCTGTGATCTCTCCTATCCTGAGCGCAAGAAGATCCCCGACCTCGAGCCTCCTCTAGCATCCATCCCACTCGGGTCTTGATGGAGTCTACTGTAGGCGCTTTTGGTACAAACCTGCTTTGAATCATTGAAGTGTGTTTGAACTGGCAATTAGCCTCAGAACAACCTGGTCCCTAAATTAGCACANTAAGGGTACTTCAAAAAGTTTGTGGAAAAATGGAATTAAAAGATAATATGAAGCTTTCCACGAACTTTTTGAAGACCCCTCATGTCTTTTCATAATGGCTGAAGAGAGACTTTTTAGTATCCTTTACTTCATTCATCAATTCAACAAATACTTAGTGAACACCTGTCTGTGTCAATACACTGTGCCAGGATCGTGGACATGGTGAGTCAGCAGAGATGCCAGCCCTGCCCTCCCTGGGCTTATGGTCCACCGATGGATAGAGCATTGAGAAATATATAGAAAATATATAAAGGTAAGGGGAAACAATCCTATTGCACCTCCTATGTAGGTTATAATGAGAACTAATTAAAATAATGGCATGGGTCAACTGTAAAGCTCAGCTCTGGTGGGTGCTGCAGAGGAAAGGACTTGGGTCCTGAGAGATGAGGGTGGTTGTAGTAGAGGGACAAGGGACCCAGGTGGCCAGACCAGGCAGGTCCTCAAGGCCATGCTAAAGGGCTTTGACTTTGGCTTAAGAGTAACGGTAAGCCATGGAAGGTGGGGAGGGGGTTGGGGAATTTGTGTCACATAATTAGACTTTTTTTCTTTTTGAAAGACAGTTGTGTCTACATTGGGAAGAGTGCATTGTGGAAGGATCTAGAAGAATTGGAAGGCAATTGTAGGAGTCTAGACAAAGAGGTTGTGACATCTGGGACTTGGGTGGTTTGGGTGGTCAAGGGAAGAAGTGGATGGATTCTCAAGCTGTCTGGGAGGTGAAATGAGCTAGATTCGGCAATAGATGAGGTATTGGTAGTGAGGAGGCGGAGGGGCAAAGGTGAGTGGGATGTGAGAGAGTGGGGGCCTGTTCCCAAAGGTCGGGGATGCTGGAAGAGGAGCAGCTTTGGAGTGGAAGGTGGTCTTGTGTGCTGCAGGAGACATCGGGTGGGGAGCACTTTTATTGGAAATTTGCAGTGCTTCATCTGGGCTACAGGGCGGCCCTGATGGACTGTCCTGGGAAACTACTACAGTAGACAGTTTTGTTCATTTTTTGAATTCAAACATATTTTCACTGTAGACAGTAAGAATCTAACAATGACAAAGGAAATGAATAAAAATAAATATCTAGCATAATCTCCCTTTTTTCGTTTTTGTGTTTCTCTGCCAGTCTTTCCCCGTAAGCATTCCTATTTTAATTAGTTGTCATTATAACCTACATAGGAGGTGCAATAGGATTATTTCCCCTTACCTTGATTTTTCCACATTTCTATATATTTCTCAATGCTCTATTTAAAATGTTGCATAATAGTCCAATCATTTGATAAATCATAAATGATAACTTAAGCAATTTCTCTTACTTTTGAATATTTAGTTGATTTTAAGATTTCACGATTGCAAGTAATACTTTGGTAAACATTGTTATGTGAGTCACCTGTTTTTCTTCTTGCATTTTTCTTTAGGTGAAATTCTTACACATGGGAATGGTTAGTGTGTTAAAGAGTTTGAAGGGGTTCTCGGCTCTTGACATGGGGAAAGGCAAATGTTTTCTAAACCACTGGCAGGGGCTGTGGAGTGCTATCCATGGAACAGAACTTGGACCTCCATGTGGACGCACTTCATGCTTCTTTGAATTCAGTATCCACTAGTCCTGACCATGTTAGTGCTTGACGAGGTCACCTGGAACCCTCCCTTGTATATCTGCTGATGGTGCCAGTTTGTAGCTAACGACCTTGAACTCTGAACCCTGGGCTGGCTCCTTCCCTTCTCCCAGTCTTTGCGTTCTTAGGTGATGTCACAATTACCTGAGAACCGGTGGAAGCCCCTGAACTGGACTGATGGTATCCCCAAGGATTGTCTGAATGAGACTAAGCCCCGTCCACCTTCGGGTTCTGAAGGACCTGTGGTGTGTGCTGCACAGGCTGCCCCGGGTCCCCATGGCTTTGGATGGGGACTCAAGACATCCCATGATACGGTGTGAGTCTTAATCGTCCCTAACTGCCCTTGCTGGTCAACGTGGGACACCTCCACTCCACTGGGACCAGACTATTCCCTGGCCCAGGAGGCCACCTCGCCTTACCCTCACAAACCCAGCCTCTCCCTGGAGACTGCGGGGGTCACGGTTCCTTCACGTAGCAGACTCTGACTCCTGGGTTGCTCTCCCTGCCCTGCACAGCCCTACAGTTCCCGCAGGCCACATGCCAGGGCTTAGCACATGACTGTTCGCTCTCTGTACTGTTTGTTTACCTCTCAAAGATGACTGTGCTGTCCTCTAGAACAGCAACCATGTCATATTGCCCCTGGACCCCTCAGGACCTGGCTTTAGTGCTGAGCCCTTTGCCAGAGTTCAACAAATTAACGTGACCCATTAAATCAAAATGTATGTGCTCCGTGATGCAGTGTCAAAGCATTCTAGCTCTTCTTCTTCTGTGTATTTTCTGTATAGGTGTCCATTTAAAAAATTTGCTGAGGAAATTGAAATACTCCTAGATGAGGCATACTCAGATATTCTTTATCTGGTTATAGTTTGTGGATTGTGAGGACAAGTTAATACTGGAAAACCATAACCTGGGCACTTTTTATTTCTGAGTCCTCGATAGGCACTAGGGTGGGAAGGACGGTTGATTGAGGGGACCTGGGAATAAAGATGAGGAAGCAGCCCTGGAATATCCATCTGGTCCTAAAGAAGGTTCGTGTCTTTGCCTCTGGGAACAGTGCTTGAATTGTACTGAAATGACATCTACTATTCTGCTGCTTGAAATATTGGTCCCAACATTTCCCTGCTCTTTTTACTTCTCATTTTAAATACTGATATTGTGTCCATGTTTTGATAGTTAATAGTCTTTGGGGGAAGCCACCCCGAGTTCACCCTGGAACCTGGGGTCCCCTTGTCCTGCAGGGGACGGCCTAATACAGTGTGGTTTCTGGCTGGGTGGCTCTGTCTGCCACTCTCCGGCTCTGCGCAAGCTTGGGCCTTGGCTTTTTACAGGATGACTTCCCTGAGCCAGATGATCTCTAGGCTCTTCTATAACTGAGATTAAAACCAAAATAATTGGACCTCTCTTAAGAGGGTGAGCTTTGGTGTGTTTCTTGCTCAAAATGAGAAATGGGCTCACGGACACGTGTAATGGCATGTGTTGGTGCACGTGTGCAGAACTTTACACTGAAAGTTGCGTTTCTTTCTTCTTTTTTTCTAGCCAAACATCACGTCAGTGGCAACAGAACAGTTGAACCTTTCCCAGAGGGAACACAGATGGCTGTATTTGGTAAGATATCAGCTCTGAAAGAAAACCCGAACCGTGTGCGAAGACTGGTGCCAGATTTCTTAGTTTTAGCAAGTGTCCTCAGGGCTTCAAAATCTGGGCTCTTCTAGATATTTACAAGCTGTTACAGCCAAGAAAACTTAGTTCTTAGTAATTTCTGGGATCAGAGAAGCTTGTTCTATAGAATTTAGTGTGCTTTCTTTTCTCACTTTGACAACCCAAATATCAAACTGAGTATCTGCTATCTTGTGTCCACACTGTGAGCTAACCTAACTCAGCATTTGAGTTTCTCTTTGCTAGGAGGGAATTTTTTTTTTTTTTCCCACATGGACATATGCCTTTTCCAAAGGCTGGGATTCAAGTTGTTTTGAATTGTTATCCCACAAAAGTCAGTCTAGTTGAATGATCTCTTCTCCATCATGAATTAAGCATACTCAAGAGAAAACATAAATTTAAAATGTTTTAAGCAGAATAAAGTCCAATCTCTGAATGCACACCTGTAATTCTGTGATTGAACCGAACTTCTCTGTTAAATTTGAAGCCATTTGGTGAAGAAGGCCTTCTTGATCCATGTTTCCTCACCTGCATGTCTAATGTCACCTAAACTTCCTTTGAAGTGTCCCTGCATGTGGCACTTTCTTGACCTGCCTCCCTTCCTCTGCCTCCTCTCCCACCTCCCTTCCCCTGGGGCCCTCTCAGGGGAGATCACCTCTGACCCCTGGAATTGCAACTTTTGGTCTCTACCGGTTCCTTCCTCTCATGAGGGCTTTAGGCAGACTCTGTGATCTCTCCTATCCTGAGCGCAAGAAGATCCCCGACCTCGAGCCTCCTCTAGCATCCATCCCACTCGGGTCTTGATGGAGTCTACTGTAGGCGCTTTTGGTACAAACCTGCTTTGAATCATTGAAGTGTGTTTGAACTGGCAATTAGCCTCAGAACAACCTGGTCCCTAAATTAGCACATTCAGGATAGAATGTTCCCTTAATCCCAGAGATGGAACCGAATTAGTAATCAGTGAGGATTAACGGTTGGAGAATTATGAAACAAGGACCCGATTCTACCTGTCGGTAAGGGTTGCTCCGTACGGGCTATCAGCTTTTAAAATATACGATCGGCGACTACAAGTCATTATGCTCAGGAATTTAAATGGAGATCTTGCTTTTGTAGAAGGTATAATGGGCACAGAAACTTTCCTTGCCTAGCTAGTGTCTGTTACCATGGGATAGCAAATGTCATGTTAGTGTTCGAAGGGTTCGTTAGATGATTTATTTTATTTTATTTTTTTTAGTCTCTCAAATTTGCCAACCCGCAGACATACTAGAAACTGGGTTCACTGTCATTGGGGAAATGTAAAATGACACTGGCCTGTATTAGCAGGTTTCCCTCTGTTGGGACATTGGGGGAAGACTTCCTTCCTGAAGGGCCGACCCAGTGCCAGATGGGCTGATAACACTGTTTGACTACGGGATTGGACATATCAGGGAATAAAGCTCTGGGGTGAGAATTCTTTTGGCCACAGGTTTGGCTTGTAGTGGCTTAGTGAAAATCCTGACCCAAGGTTTGCACTGTTTGGCTTTGGGCAAGCAGCTACCCCTCTGCAACCCTCAGCTTTTCAGTGAGAAGCTGGTGGGGGAGCTGTGAGGCCTCCCACCTCCGGGCTCTTGGCTTCCACCTTCTGCACGTTTGGGACCACAGGCTCATCTGGCAGAAGACAGATGCTGGGAAGCACACTGTGAATGGCTGACACATGTGGTTTTCACATAGATGAAACGTGTGTATAACGAACTAACAATATACAAAGGGCAGAGTTACACAGATCGTAAAATAGAATATGTCTAGCATCTAAGAATTCTTGCTTTAGAACTGCATTTCAGCTCTTGCAGATGTTTACATTAAGGCCCTATTTTGGTTAAGTACGTGTAAGCATTTCATATTAATGTTTTCAAAACTGTTCCCCCTTTACATCATGTGCACCCAGCCTGTGGTGGACTGAGGAAGCGATGCTTCCTGGAGAGAGGGCTACTGTCGTTCTGGGTTGTTTACGGTTGCACTGAGAACGTCTGGCTAAGCACAGTGCTTGACTCTCTGCGACACAGCAGGTGTTT
>NW_007741042.1:8907-16390 GCF_000696425.1 Galeopterus variegatus | reverse complement strand
GTTGCACTGAGAACGTCTGGCTAAGCACAGTGCTTGACTCTCTGCGACACAGCAGGTGTTTCCTTCTGCCGGGGCCTTGCAGGGCTGTTGGGCTTATGCGATCCTCTCTCAGAGAGGTCATACGACCTGTCCAGAGTCACTCGGCCAGCGACGTGGTGGAGCTAGAGCTGAGCCCAAGTGTACTCGACCCTGAGTCCATGTTCTTGTGACTTTCTGCAATGGCTGAAGGAGCCCTAGGAGGGCCTGGGAGACTCAGAAATACCTTTCAGCTGGATCCATGCACAAAGGCATGATTTCCAGCCAAGCCAATTTAGCAAATTGTTTTGCAGACTGCTCTGCATTGTCAGAGTGCTCTGAAGGACTCTTGAGATGCAGCTTTGGCCTGGAAAGCACTGTGTGAAGCAAAGTCTCCTACTATTACCATTTTTCCCTATTTGGTTTTAGTAGCATGTGTTAATGTGCAGGAGCATGTCTTACATCTCCTTGACTGATGGCACCTTGTGCGTGTCCAAACTCATACTCCAACCTTGGATGTCTTAATGCTTCATGTCGAAATAGTACCGCCAGTTGCAGTTTCACTATCTGTTGGTTAATTGTTTGAATTTGCCTTACAGAATGCTGTCTAAATAGGAACCTTTAAGTTTAATCCACTCTGGATGGATGGAGTAAGGGGTAAGGGCACATTCCAGTTTGAAAAATATGTGGGTGTTGTATCAAGTGATCAGAGGGTACATAGGCGGTTCCTTCCAAACTCTTCCTGCCATTTGGTCTTCACAGGTTATTGTTAAAGGAGACGTTAATTTTTCTCAGATTTTCTTTGTAGTCTGGTGATTTGTTTTCACTGGTTTCATTTTTCTGCTGCCCTCTCTCCTCTGCACTCCAGCAGTGCCGGCACAGGGGACAGGCTCTGCTACCCTGCTGGCTGCTCCTGTCTGCATGGCGCTCTCCTGCAGGTCAGTAGGAGCCCCGTTCTTACAAGCTGAGAAAGCGGCACTGGACACTCTGCAGTTACCTAGTGTCTTTGTTCCCGGTGGCTGAGCATGTCCTGTGGCTGTCACCCCTTTCTTCCTCACAGAGGCCCTGGGAAGAGGGCATTGTTGTGCTCTTTTCTTGGCAGAGAAACTGAGGCAGCCTGTGATTAAAGATGGTGATGCAGAGGGAATGTTTCTCAGGCATGAGAGCACCTTTTGCCAGCTCCTGGTATCTTAATGAAGGTGACATCCCGTCGGCAGCGGGCCGCTCTGCTCCAGCCCCTCTGTGAGGCGGTTGCTCAGCACAGAGCAGCTATTCATTGCATTAAGAATACTCCATAGTCAAGAAGATTGATCATTTTAAAATAAAATAAATGCTTACTAATTGAGAAGGGTGGAAAGTGGAAGGCAGGGGATGCCAACCTCAATTTGGGAAGATTTTTAGTACAATTTAAAAAAATAAAATGTTTAAAACTTTAAAGTACAATTCTTGTACATAAATTTGTCATTCATACTAGGACACTTTTGCGGGTGATGAGTTGTGGTCCTGGAGGGTTCAGGCAGCTGGGATACAACATCCCCCCATAATGAGTGTGGAATGTGAAATGTTGCACCAAGAATAACAAATACACATCGAGTCAAGTAGGGATTGAAGAGCAGTGAACCGGGACATACAAGACAGAATAAACAAACAACTGCAGTGCCGCAGACGTGGACGCATGTAACAGCATCCGCAGCACGAGTTACGGTAAATCCGAAGATTAGACTTAACAAATACTGTTATACTCTGTCTGAATGATTTCAAATCAGGAGTTGATTCACGTTTATAACCCTGGTTCGGGGCACTTTGGTTGAAGTGGGGGTTGATCTGATTATACACTTGGAATTTGAATATCACTCTAACACGGGGCCGTGGAGTGGGGTGATGAGCTCGTTGTCACTCCAGGTAACCAAGTGAACGGGTGATCACTCACCAACTGGACGTGGGGCTGAATAGCCTTTAAGTCCTTATTCTCAACCAATGAGAATTTACTTTGTTTCAGAATGTTAGAACTTAAAAAAAAACTCCTTCTAAGTGGAAATTCTTTGATCCTGTCATTTAGAAACCCACACCGAGGCTGTTGGGGAGAGGTAAGATTCTGCAGTGAGAAACCTTCGTGTTCAGAAGTTGACATCAGGCAACAACCGCCAGGGTATCTCGGCAAATTCTTTGGGTTGTCGTGGGTTTTTAGGCTCCCAACAGCCTGACAGTAATGGCTCTGTGACCTCAAACTATGGGGAAACGTGTTCTATGTCACATTCTCTCAGGGCTCTTCAAACATGGGGCAGCAAAGGCCAGTCCAGGACATGCGGAAGGCATGCCGATGGTCCTGGCGCACATCCCTGGCCAGGGTGCCAGGTGCTGACTGGACCTCTTCTGGAATAGCTATGTGGAAGGACTGACCCCAAGCAGGGGCCAGTGGCTTCCAGAGCCCATCCTGGGCCTGCACCTTGAGCACCTTGGAGAACGAGATCAGTAAGACAGTCTTCCCCTAACTTGACCTGGGGGTGACTTTTGAAACAGCCCTGTAATTTGCCCAGCAGCCAAGGAAACAGCACCGGAGGCAGCAGGCACTGTGTCAGACTTCAGAGGAAAATGTGTCAGGGTCACTGGGCGCACCCAATGCTCGTTGGCAAACAATTGAGTCCCTGTGCGGCACATTCCTCCCCGAACCTTGACTGGAAACCACTGTGCCCATTCTGTGCGCCCAGGAGCGCCAGTCACTCATTCCAATAGGAAGGCCAGAAAGAACATCTTTGAGACAAGTGTATAATTAACCAAACAGTCCAAATTCACAAGACTGTTAGAACAGCAGGCTGCTGACTGATGGGACTTCTCCGGTGCCAAGCACTAGGGACACGGGGATAGGCCTTCCTCCCAGGGAAGTTTGAAGCACCCTTAAGGGACAGGAATTGGTCATCGGAGACATACGTCAAGACACATTTTATTTATGTATCTTGTCACGTGTGTGATGATCTCAACTTTCATTTTCTTCTTGGGTGTGGAGAGGTCAGATAATATGAGATCGTATGAATACAGTTCATGGAAAGATTCGTATTATGTTTTAATTCTATTTTGCTACAAACTTTTTGAAGTACCATTGTGTAGAAAAAAGGGGGAGAGACCTTTGAAAGCCTGTGTTGAAAATCCCTTTTGGTTTGAATGGCCCTGCCTGGGAGCTCCAGGAAAGAGCAAGTGTGGGGGCAAGGGGGACAGTGGGGACGGGGTGGAGTGCAGTGTGGACGTTCTGTGCTTGGAGGATGGAACTGACCCATTACAGACAGGAGTACATCACATGAAGTTTAATAAAGTCACACTCAGTAACTTAGAGATCACTGCGGGGGAACGCCTGGGGTCCTCCCGCAGACCCAGAAGGAGAAGGAGCCGACAGGATTACCCCCGGTGTTGGGACCGAGGGATCTCGGGGAAAAGTGAGCCTGCTGCCCGCCAACCCAGCCCCGTGAAAGAGACACTCAGACACAGCAGGGCTTCTGTCAGGGCAGTTCCACTTTATTGCCGTTACACTGCAATTTATATAAGCAATCGAGTAGGGGCTTTGCATGAACTAACCAATCAATTTAAGGATCACGCGGGCATGCACTTTGTACTAACTTGTTGAGCATAGCGATCACGCAGGGTTCACGAGTGCAGAAATACTGGAGGACCAATAAAAACCTTTTGGAGCTGTCTTGGGTTACGTCTCCCCTACTTCCCGCGGGCGCCATCTTCGTCCTCCACCCATAGGCACCATGTGGCTCACAGATAATGTTTGCTCCTAAAAATGGGCCCAACAGATCACCTGTCCATCAAACTCAGCCAGTTGAGAGGCCAGTCAGGGCCAGAAATCAAGCCTTCCCACACAGCAGCTGTGGAGGCCGCAAGAACTTGGAGTTCCCAGAGGTCCTCAGAGCCGGGTAAACCTCGGCGTGTGACTCTAGACACTCTAGAAGTTTCTCATACCTTCTCAGCCCTGTTCCTCATCTGTAAAATGAGGGGAAGCCTCTGCCTCATGGGGTTGTTGTCAGAATGTCATGAGGCAGTCCCTTGGGGCACCAGCAGAGGGGTGACAGGAGTGTGCTGTGAGACCGCAGCCGTGCTGCTCCCTGGCCCAGCCAGGAGGTGCCTCCTCAGTGGCCACCAAGTCCCCTGGCCAGGGTGACTTGTGATCAGAGTGATCCCAACAGCAGTCACTCCCATCGAGTTCGTCACCTCCCCCTCACCACAGCAGACAAGTCCTCTAACGCAGGGATACGGAAGGATGACAGACAGCTCGGGTGAGCTGATCTAACATTGCTGCCACTGTTACTAAACTTCCTGTTAAACCTGCTCTCGCCACTGGTCCAAATCAGACTGGTTGCTTCCTTCCGTATCAGTGCAGAGCTCTCAGAAAATGCTGTAATTTCTCTTTTGGACTCAACTATAAAGTTGATCAGTTGGGGCTAATCTTTTCACTGTTATCATTAGTGTAGAGTGACCACCACTTGACCGGCCTTTTTTTTTTTTTTTTAATTTTGAATATGAGAAAAAGACACATTTATCTTATTTACTTAATTTATTTTACAAATGTGGCAGGAATTTCTTAAATTTCTACAGAGAAAATACACTCCGTAGGATGTTCAAGGGAAACAATTACGTTTCTACTGCAGAAGTTGATTTAATTTTTTTGAGAAGAGAAACGTGGACATGGAGAACAATAAGACCTAAAAAAGTTACTCATTATTCAAGTTAACCCAACTAGCATTTTAAAGAGAAACGCTGAGCAATCATGGATCCAGTGCAGATAATATAAAACATAGCGCTTTTTCTCTTGCTCTCTCTCTCCCCGACTATTTATCTTGGGCCTTGTTATACAATGGATTAAAGGAAAATTAAAATATATACAAGACACCAGCAAAATAGCATACATCAGAATTAGGTAAATATTAGAACAAAGAAAAAAAGTGAAATGAAATACCCTAAGAGTGCATGCCATAATCCTGTGCAATTTACAAAAGTTGGCCACTAGTTTGGCTCCGTGTTTCCTAGCAGCAACGTGAAGAAATGAGTCAGTTGGTTGTATAATTGATTTCATTCTTCTCATCATAGTAAGACGTACATAATATAAAATTTACCATTTTAACCATTTTGAAGCATACAAGTACTTTGCACTGTTGTGCAATCATCACTACCATCCATCTCCAGAGTTCTTTATCTCCCCAGACTGAAGCTCTGTACCTATTAAACACTGACCCTCCATTCCCTACTCCCCCCGACCCTGACACCACCATTCTACTTTCTGTCTCTGTGAATTTGGCTACTCTAGGGACCTCCTATAGGTGAATCATTCAATATTTACCCTTTTGTGATTGGCTTATTTTACTTAGCATAATGTCTTTAAGGTTCTTCCATGTTGTGGCGTGTGTCAGAGTTTCCTTCCTATTTAAGGCTGAGTAGTATTCCATTGTGTGCACGGACCACTTTCTGTTTACCCATTTATCCATTCTTAGGCATCTGGGCTGCTTCTGCCTTTTGGCTGTTGTGTATAATGCCGCTGTGCACACAAGTGTACAAGTACCTCTTCAAGCCCTTGCTTTCACTTTTGTTGGTGAATAAATCCAGAAGTAGAATTGCAAGAACGTGTGATAATTCTACATTTAATGTTTTGAGACATGCTGTACCATCTCCCACAATGGCTGCATGTCTACCCCTCCCCCAGCAAAGCGCGAGGATTTCAGTTTCACCACGTCCTTACCAACATCTGTCATTATCATTATTTTTAATAATAGTCATGCTAATGGATGTGAAGTAGTGATTGCTTTCAGTTTTACTTGATGATATTGAAAATGTGCATGGTTGGGGGAATCATGAAAATTCCTGATTCTAGAACCAGGAGGAAATTTCTTTCAAGGATACTGATGAGGAGGACACTTGTAATGGAAGGAAATCCCCATCCCCTCTGCCAGCATCCTGCAACTGTTTCATGGGCTGTTTGTCACTCTGCTTTTCTCTGTGGGCTCATGACAACCCCCAATGAGAATTCGGTCCACACCCCCTGCAGGGGCCAGTGTACTTTTCCTGGGGGCTCTGGCCTGACCCAGAAATTAGCTGCGTTGCATCTGAAACAGTTGATGGACTGGATATCTTTTAGGGAATTTTCTATCAATATTATTTCTCTTACCTGAGTTTTAAAATATATTTGTTTTCTCCATCATTGTGAAAAATTTCAAACACATGGAAAAATAGAGACTAGTGCAGGGGGGCCTTGCTCCCTCAGCTTGCACGGGTCTTAGTTACGGCCAAATGCATCTCATCTGTGTTCCCACTCACGGACTGTCCTCTACATCAGGTTGTTTACAAGCAAATCTCAGCTATCATATCAATCCATCCATGGATATTTGGGTAGGTATCTCTAAAATATATCTCTAAAAGATAAGTGATTTTTTTCGTGCACTGAAAAAAAAAATAGTTCCTTAATATCATCAAACATCCAGTGAGGCTGTATTTCTGCTCTTGTCTCATAAATGCTTTTCTAGCCCATTTGAGTTGGGATCCAAATAGAGTCCATACGTTGCAATTGGCTGATATAAATGTTTATCTCTTTTAATCTATAAGTTCACCTCTCCCCACCTCCCCTCTTTTTTTTCCTTGCAACTTGTTTGTTCCAGAAATTGGCTCGTTTATCGTGCACTGTTTCCTTCAGTCTGGATTGAATGACCTTGCCTGTCTGTCCTCTGTATTTTCTACAACCTGGGAGTCAGAAGCTTCATCAGATGCATACGTGGGGTGCGTGATTCACTCTGGAGCCCTTAGTAACTGGTTCGTTCTGTGTCGGTGAAGTTAGCAGCCCCTGCTGATCGTTACCTTGATCCATTATTTTATTGGAGGCTGTGAGATATTCTAATTCTAGCATCTTCCTTGATTTATGAGAATTTCTGTAAAATGATACTTCCCTTTTCCAACTATTTGGTTATAACAAGATCTGGTCTGATTAGGAAAGCAGGGTTAATGCTCAATTTTTCCTGTATCTACTGTTTTGCTCCACATGTCTGAATGTGGTTAAATGTACATTCTTGGGTCAGAAGTATATACGTGGATGGTTGTTAAGTCAAAAGTTATTTAATAAGGAATGGAAACTGCTTTCATTTGACTGAAGGACCATTTGCATTTAACCAAATTACAGTAATTTATAGCCATTCGATCAAATGCTTAAAAATATCACAGTAGACAAAATGCCTGCATGGATTTGTTAAGACAAAGAAGCAGACCCACAACCAGGTGGCAGAAGGTAGTTTCTCAGCAATCCTCTTGTCCTCACCCCAGATCTTGTGACCAGGGGATGTGCTGCTGTGTGGGGTTGAGTCCTAACCCTCAGCAGCCCAGGATTAAAAAATCAACTCCAGGGCCGGCCTGGTGGTGCACTGGAGAGTGCGCCGCTTGGGAGCGCAGCGGTGCTCCCGCCGAGGGTTCGGATCCCATGTGGAGACCAGTTCCC
>NW_007741042.1:5328-8239 GCF_000696425.1 Galeopterus variegatus | reverse complement strand
GATCATGCAGGGTCCTGTAGGTAACTGTGGGGACTTTGACCTTTACTTTGCATGCTATAGGAAGTCTTCGGAGGATTTAGGTTGAGGAGTGACATAATATGACTTATATTTTAAGAGAGTCACTTTGCTGTGTTGGAGATAGACTGTTTAAGATGGGAGAGGAAGCAGCAGGAATACCATTTGGGGGCTGTTGCCTCCTGGACCTGTACTTTTGGATTGAACACACACTGCCTTTAATTAACAAAAAAGAAAAAGAAAAGGCTTTAACTATACCCTTATGGACCTTTCTCAAATGCTGTGACTATCCTTTTAGAAGGTGTTTTTATCCCTCATTTATTTATTTATTTATTTATTTGTCTATTCTATTACTTATTTATTTGTCTGTCTATCTGGTGTCTGGCTGGTACAGGGATCCCAACCCTTGACCTTGGTGTTATAACACCACGCTCTTACTAACTGAGCTGACTGGCCAGCCCCTGTTTTAATAATTTAAATGACCATTTTAAATGACACATTAGTTTGGCTATTATAAAAAAAAAGTCCAAAGATAACAAGTGTTGGCAAGGATTGCCGGATTGCCACCGTTGGTAGGGATTTAAATTGGTGTAGCCATTATGGAATACGGCATGGAGTTTCCTCAAAAAAATTGAAAACAGAACTACCGTGTGATCGAGCAATCCCACTACCAGAGGGGATGCAAAGGAATTGAAACTGGGGTCTTGAAGAGACACCTGCACTCCCGTGTTTACTGCAGCACTACTCCCAGTAGCCATGAAGTGGGATCAGCTTAAGTGTCCATCGATGTGCTGTATTTACACAATGGAATACTATTCAGCCTTAAAAAAGAAGGAAATCCTGTCATTTGCGATCACATGGATGAATGTGGAGGGCATTATGTTAAGTAAAGTAATCCAGGAGCAGAAAGATAAATACCACACGATCTCACTTATTACGTGGAATCTAAATAAGTCAAACTCACAGAAGCACAGAGTAGGACGGAGGATGCCAAGGGCTGGGGAGATGTTGGTCAAAGGATACAAAATTTCAGTTAGACAGGAGCTGTAAGTCCTGGATAGCTATGGCACAGCATGGTGATGATGGCTAATAATAATGAGATGTTGGTCAAAGGATACAAAATTTCAGTTAGACAGGAGCTGTAAGTCCTGGATAGCTACGGCACAGCATGGTGATGATGGCTAATAATATTATACACTTGAAAATTGCTGAGAGAGTAGATTTTAAATGTTCTCATCACAAAAAAGTGATATGTGAAGTGTGAATATGTTAATTAGCTTGATTTAATCATTTCACAATATAAACATATATCAAAACATCATATATACCATCAACATATAAATTTTTAATTAATCTGTTAAAAAAATAAAAATGACACGTTAGCTAAAAACAGATACAAATCCTTTGTAGAGAGTATTTAGGTATTGCTCTACTTATAGATCAATGTTACCTGCATTTTTAGAGGGAATGGATGAGTTAAACCACTCAGAATCATGTTGAGTGTGAGTATCGGATCTCATACCAGATGGGTTGTTTCAGGATACACTGGACGGTTGAGAAGCTCTTCACATTCTACTTCTGGTGTACTCGAAGCGTTAGAATGGAGCACAGGTCATGGGGATGTTGTGTTGTGATTTAAAATATGAAATCAGTGCTTAAAATAAGACTAAACTTTATCCATGATGTAAATCAGCATTTGCATGTTATCTTTTAACTCTTCCATCTCCACAAACCATTGGGATGGGATGTCAGACATTTGTTATCAGCCAGATTTGGATTCAGTCCTAACTCAGTTGAGCTCTGAATTTGACTAAGTGTCTGAACCTCTAGCTGATTGTAATTTACCTCCAAGCAAAATACTTTAAAAATGTTCACAGCTGTAGGAAGGGCTGGGGAGCAGCCAAATGCTGCTGTCTGGGCAGCACCTGGCGGGAACGCAATCCTTGAGAGAGGGGAGGAAAACTTGGTAAGTGCCGCATCAGCTGGTTTGTCCTCTGAGGGCACGTCCCAGTTCACGGTCGCTTATACAGAAGCAGAGTGCAGGCAGGCAGTGGCTGCCTCAGCAGGCTGAAGAGACAGAGGTGGAATCTGGAGGCTGCTAGAGTAGATGGAAATCAATGGGACACATTCTAGAAGGAAGGCATGGTAGAAGGAGAGCCCCAGGATCTCTGCAAATCCTCTCACATGCATGGCTTCCTCTTTATCTGTGTGCACACAGGGCGAGATGCCCGAGAGACCAGCCTGAGGAAGCGGCTGCAGGAAGGCTGAGATTTCAGCAGCTGCTGGATTCTGAGAAGGTGGGAGTTCAAGCCCTGCCCAGTTGCAGAGGCCTGTAGACGCATAGGCTTTCTCTGAAACTCTAGGAGGGCCATGTCTTAGGAGGGACCCAGGATAAATGGCTACAGCTAAGGGCTAAGGGAAAAAGCAAAATAAACCCAGTCATAAAATCTAAAACCAAGCTTCCCCAGGATCAGAGTGACCCACCAGTAATTTAATTGCTTGCCAGGACAAAATTCAACATTATTTAGAGGAAGAAACAAGATCCATTCTCTGCCACATATCATCCACGGTGTTTAGTATATAATAAAAATTATCAGACGTGAAGAGACAAAATGTGATTACTGATTAAAGGAAAAAAGCCAACAGAAGCAGACTCAGAGATGAGTCAGATGTTGGGATGAACAGACAAGGACTTAAAACAGATGTCATAAAAATATTAAAGGATTTACCGGAAAAGATGGATGAGATGGTGAAGAGATAGGGAAATGCTGACAAGGAAATGTAAATGATAAAAAAGGATAAAGGGGGCCGGCCCGGTGGCGCACTGGATAGTGAGCCACTTGAGAGCACGGTGGCGCTCCCGCCGAGGGTTCAGATCCCACATACAGACCGGTTC
>NW_007741042.1:0-5084 GCF_000696425.1 Galeopterus variegatus | reverse complement strand
GATGTTGGGATGAACAGACAAGGACTTAAAACAGATGTCATAAAAATATTAAAGGATTTACAGGAAAAGATGGATGAGATGGTGAAGAGATAGGGAAATGCTGACAAGGAAATGTAAATGATAAAAAAGGATAAAGGGGGCCGGCCCCGTGGCGCACTGCTACAGTGTGCCACTTGGGAGCACGGTGGCGCTCCTGCCGAGGGTTCGGATCCCACATACAGACCGGTTCCCGCTCACTGGCTGAGCGAGGTGCGGGCGCGACACCGAGGGTTGCAGTCCCGTTGCCGGTCCTGGTCCGGTATGGGGGCGACACTGAGGGTTGCGATCCGTTGCCGGACACGGAAAAAAGACAAAAAGGAAAAAAAAAAAAGGATAAAGTGGAAGTTCTAGGACTAAAAACATAACATCTGAAAATACTGGGGGACCTAACAGATGGTCAGTGCAGAAGAAGGGTAAGTGCACCTGAGGGAGGGTCAGAAGAAGTGATCCAAACAGAAGCTCGTAGGAAAGTATTTGTGGAAGTGAGCAGAGCGTCAGTGACTGTGACATGACGTCAGGTAGTCCAGCAGAGGACGTGCAGTTGGAGTGTCAGAATCGTTACTGGGACAGAGAATGTACTTGAGGAAAGAGATGAGCATAACTTTGGTGGAAAACTACTAGGGTAGTCAAGACGTAGGTGGAATCTGGAGGGTCCGAGACAGGTATAAGGTCAAGGCTGTGGAATGAAACATTTTGGGTGTGAAGAAAGATCAAATAAAAATAGATGAATATAAAACACGAAAGTCCATCTTGCTCAAAGACCACCCCTGTTCCCACTTTCCCACTCCAGCTCCTTCTAGAAAATGTTGTTCTTGCTTCTCTGGTTCCACGATGTTCAGATGGAGCTCCCAGGCTGGGACCCAGGCCTGGGTTCACATGACAGCTCTGCCTGTCACTAGTTCTGTGACTGTGGCAAATCATTACAGTCTTTATCTGTGACAAAGACCCCTCTTACGCCCTTCTCAAGCAGTGCTGTTTTCCTTTTTCACCGAAGATCTTGATTTTCCCATGTGAACCACAGCCTCAGTTGTTATCAGCAAAAAAATAAAAATAAAAACAAACCTGGGTCCTCTTTCCTCAAGGGTGGATGAGAGACAGTGTCCTGGACCAGGGTGACCATGAGCATGAAGTCCAGTGGACAGAGCAGAGTCCTTCTGCTGATCGATCACCTTCTTTCCAGATTTGATCAAGTCTCTGACAGACGCTCTTTTCTGAGTACAGCTATGAGCATTATCAATCCTTTGCTGGAGAAATCTTTGTCTCTAGAAAGATATCTCCACTCCTTAGTCTGTCATTTAAGGCCCTAGAACCTGATTCCCATCTACTCTACCAGCCTTTTTAAATTTTTTATTTTAAAAGTAGTACTTTTCACCCAACTTCTGTTGAGGCCTCATACCCTGTCTCTAACCACTCCACCCCCTTCCATAGCTTCCACTGGACACCTGCCCATCGTCCAGGTCTCAGTGACTTTTTCCTGATCCTTCCCCCTCAGCCATTCTTTGTGCTTTTGACCATCAGATAAGGTTGAACTTGTCGTCTCCTGCTGCCTGTCCTCTCAGCTCTCAGAAGAGGGTGCCAGGCCAAGGGGGACGACACTTGCTAATGTCTGCTGGATGCCAGCCAATGCTGGGAGGAAGAAATTTCCAAGGAGAAAAACATTCGAGAGATAGGAACGGGCAAGAGGAAGTGTTATATCTGTGCCAGGAAGAAATGAGGTGTGACTGGGTGGCCTGCAGAGGAAACGTGGGAAGCCTTAAATTCCTCAGATTCCCTGATGGGCCCCAGGGGAAGAGCCTGCGGTGGCCCTGGAGTTGCCTGGCTGCATCTGGACCCTGTGGTTCTGGTCGTGAGGTTTGGGCCAAGCTGGTGGCAGCCACCCACAGCTTCTGGTGTTTTTCCCACCCCTATTTCTACAGCAAAAAGCCTCCTGACCAGGCCAGTAGAGGTCACATCAATGCTCCTCGGTCTGGTGAAAGCATGCAGCACTGCAAACCCGTTGTCCTGTCTGGGCCTCAGTTTCCTAACTGGTGGAATGAAAGGCTTGCTTTTCACCGACAGCCCTCCCCACCATTCTGTGAGGCCGGGGAGTGATCCCGGCTGACCCCAGCCTCCCTTTGCCGCCTCTCAAGAAAGCACAGACGAGGAGGGCCTGTGCAGAGTGCTTTGGGGAGCTTTCAGGAAAATCTCTCCATCTGGGGCCTGATTCCCACATCTGTGTGTTGTACATTTTCTCGTAGGATTGAGTGGAAACTGAAAGCACTCTACTGTGTTATGGTCATCGTCACTGTTCACTGACATTTCATAGATCTCTGCCCACCCTGGGACGGGAGAGTCAAATCGGAAGCTCTGTAGACAAGGCGGTGCGCACAGACAGATGCATCTGGGAGGTGAAACGCGGCCACGGGGTGCCTCCCGGGCTGAAGAATGCTCTTTTTCTGTTTTTTAAGGCTTTCTTTTCTTTGGCCCAGGCTCCCTGTTGAACACGGTTGTCAGGCCACATTAAAGTACCACGGCTCGCTCAGCCCGCCTGGTCTCAGCCTTGCGTCACATCCTCAGGAGGAGTCTGGGTCTCCAGAGTCGAGCAGCTTCTGGCTGGTCATCCCTTTATTACCGTCCAGTCCCGCTGGCCCCACCTGCTTCCCAGCAGCCGGCAGAGGTGGCTGCGTCCTGTGAGCTGGGTGTGAGAAGCCTCAGCGGTGCGGTGTGAGAAGCCTCCAGCGCAGCGGTGATTCTGTCCAGGGGAATCCACAGCCTCGTTGGTCCTCCCTGGGGAGCAGTTGTGGCTGCACTGTCCTTAAGAGGCACATTACGCAGAGAGCAGACAGTGGCTGCATCCCACAATGCGTCTAATGGAAGCAGATGAAGGATCTGGCTGTGCTGAGTGTGGGAAGAGGAGGCCCACGGAGTTACCAGAGCTGTCTTCACGTGGTCAGTGGGTCGGCAGGTTGTCATGAGGAAGAGGGGCTGAATTGTCCTTTGTGACCTCAAGAGGGAGGATTAGAGTGAAGGGGAGAACATTCCGGGGTGTTCCAGATTCCGTGTAGGAAGAGCTTCCTCGCTGTCATTAGACCTGCTCAGGGGGACTGGGCTGCTCCGGGAGGTGCAGGGGATTTGCGCTCTGCCAGACAACTGTTTGCTGCTATGTGAAAGGAGTTTTGAATATGTGCAGGGCACTCAGGCCAGGTGACAGGGAGGCCCTTCCAACCTCAGCGTTCTTGTTCT
Organism: Galeopterus variegatus; assembly: GCF_000696425.1. Classification (NCBI taxonomy): domain Eukaryota; kingdom Metazoa; phylum Chordata; class Mammalia; order Dermoptera; family Cynocephalidae; genus Galeopterus; species Galeopterus variegatus. The sequence goes on along the minus strand of NW_007741042.1, from coordinate 1,823 downwards.
TAACCCTCTTGGCGAGTGAAGACCTGCTGCTCTTCAGAGACTGTTCCCGGGCAAAGGCTGAACTACAGCCGTGTGTTTAAAGAGCCTGGACTGCATTAACCACAGTAGTGGGTATAGTGGCGTGCACGTGTGTGTAATGGTGTGTTATAAATTAGGGAAGAGACTGTGGAGGACAATTAACCAAATTAAAGCAGCATTAGGAATCGACGAGGACAGAAGGTAGTTAATTGTCATCAAATATGAAAATATCAGATCCTAATTGCTATATGGTTTTATTTATAAGCAGAAAGTATTTTTAAATTTTGTAGTTTTCAAGGAAGAGTGTCTGGCTGAATTATTTAACGTGATGTAGGACTGCAAAAAAGTAAAGCTAGGATGGAAAATACTCTGAGACATTTACATTTTTACCACATGTTCATCTTCCCTAGGAGTGAATCCTAGAAATTTTAGAGCTGAAATCTGTCTTCAAATCCTTCTCCTCCTGCCCCCTGCTTTGCTTGATGGCTGACCAGTGGGGACCTGCCCCCAGCCACACGGTCGGCGTCTGTGAATGTCTGTGACCAGGGCCTGGTTTGTTCTTGTCTCAGGTCTACGGAGTTGCCTTTCTAGAGTTTAGCCTGGATCATTCCCTCTTTCCGCTGAGGTTCTTCCTTCTGTTAAAGGTTCCACACACCCATGTGATTGTGGCTGGATTTGGTCAGAGCTCTCATCTGGGGGGTCACCCCTGTTCCTTTCAAGGGGGCAGAGAGCCGTGGGAAGGAGTGCCTTGGAAAGGTGCTGCCTGCGGTGCCCTGTGTGCTGTTGACTCTCTGAACACTTTATTTATGTCCAGTAAGTGGCCTCTACAGAAAATGCAATTCTAATAGCGAGTTCCCTAAAATCATGCTGTCTTCCCAAGTCCACGTGAAGTGCGTTTTATGTATCAGGTGCCACTTATTCTCTGTGATGGGTGATCCAGCAGCACCATCCTTCAAGCCCTGTGTCTGTACAGGGACGCTCTTAATCCTGCCGGTTTCCAGCAACCCTCAGCTTTCCACAGGGACCAGTCCTGGAGTTGTTCCCAGGAGGCCAGTGGAAGAACATCACTTTGGAATTCCAGGCATGCCTGGGTCGGGATCCTGGGGCTGCGTCGGTTCTATGTCTTTGGGCAAGTGACATAACCTCTCTGAACCTCTGTTTTCTCATCCTTAAAGTGGGGCTAGGAATGTCGTCCTTGTAGGGTTGGCAGGGGACTCCACATGGACGAAGACATGAGTGCAGAGTGTGGATCACGGCAGACACGTGATGAGCACATGCTCCTTTATTTGTCCCCTCCTCCCTCCTTTTCTTCCTGTCATGAGAGGAAAAGGATACAGGCTTCCTTATAGTTTGTGGGAAAGTTTTTTTTTTTTGTCTTTTTTTTGTGTCCAGCAACGGATCGCAACCCTCAGTGTCGTGCCCCGTACCGGACCGGGACCGGCAACGGGATCGCAACCCTCGGTGTTGCACCCGCACCTCGCTCAGCCAGTAAGTGGGAACCAGTCTGTATGTGGGATCCGAACCCTCGGCGGGAGCGTTGCCGCACTCCCAAGCGGTACACTGTAGCAGTGCGCCACCGGGCCGGCCCCTTTGTAGGAAAGTTTTATTTGCTCACTGATCACAAGTATAAAGTCACAGCTAAAGTTGAGGAGAAGAAAAAAAAGGAGGAAAACAGATTTCACTTCTCATTATTTTTTTTTTTCGTTAAATTTTTATTTTGTCAATATACAGTGTATATGATTACTATGGCCCATCAACGACACCTCCCTCCCTCCTCCCTCTCTCCCCTCCCCCCCAAGAATGTC
>NW_007741041.1:26334-27188 GCF_000696425.1 Galeopterus variegatus | reverse complement strand
ATCCTTTGGATATCTGTAGAAAATTTAGATGAGGCTCTCTCTCTCATTTCCTGATGTTGATAATTTGTAACTTTTTTCTTTCCAGATCAGTCACGCTACAGATTTATCAATTTCATTGATTTCGAAGAACCAGCTTTCGGTTTCACTGATTTTTCTTAGTTGTTTTTTGATTTTCTATTTCATTAATTTCTGTTTTTGTGTTATTTCCTTTCTGCTATATATTTTGTCTTTAATTTGCTCATCTTTTATTTCTTAAGGTGGAAACTGAGGTCATTGATTTGAGACTGTTGTTTTATGATATAGGCATTTGATGCTATAGATTTTCTCCATGGTACATCTTGAGGGACATCTCACAAATTTGGATATGTCATGTTTTATTTTCATTCACTTAAAAACACTTTTTAATTTCCATTTTTATTTCTTCTTTCATCATAGGTTGTTTGGAGCTGAGTCGTGTTGAGTTTCAAAATATTAGGGGATTTTCCAGATATATTTCTACATTGACTTTCAATTTAATTCCATTATGTTAGAGAACATATATAGAATAATGTAAACCCTTTAAAATTTATTTAGATTTTTTTAGTGGACCAGAATATGGTGTATCTTGGTAAATGATTTGTCTACACTTCAAAAGAATGTGTATTTTTCTGTTGTTTGCTTGAATGTCCTATAGATGTCAAGTAGACATTTGATACTGGCGTTCAGATCTATATTCCTACTGGTTTTCTGTCTACTTGTTATATCGATTATTGAGAAGACTGAAAATCTCCAAGTACAGTTAAGGACTTGCCTATTTCTTCCTGCAGTTCTATCAGATTTTGTTTCATGTATTTGAACAACTGTTATCAGGCACA
>NW_007741041.1:17368-25243 GCF_000696425.1 Galeopterus variegatus | reverse complement strand
TAATGTACTTCCTTTTCTCTCCTGAGACCTTGTCAAACATTTTAATTTTACCTGTGTCATAACCCATGCATTACATTGTAATTATTTTTTGTTTTCATGATTATTTTTAAAGACATTTAAATATTAAGAAAAAGATTTATATATTTACCTATGTGGCTATCATTTCTAAAGTTCATCATTACTTTGTGTATATCCATTGTAGTCCATGCATGGTGAATTCTTTCAGGTTCTTGAAGTCTGAAAATGTCTTTAGCTCCCTTTTGTTTTGGAAGGATACTTTTGCTGGATGTATACTTCTAGCTTGACAGTTTTTAGTCTTTAAAAATGTTGCTCCACTTTCTTTTCACTTGTGTTATTTCCAACAGGAAATCTGCTGTCATCTGACCTTTGTTCCTTTGTATGTAACATGCTTTTTTCACTCTGGCTGTTTTCGAAGCTTTTCATCATTGGTTTTGAAAAGCTCGATTGTGATGTGCATTGATGTAGTTTTCTTCATGTTTCTTGTGTTTGGGGCTCATCGAGCTTCTTGGACCTGTGGGTTTATAGTTTTCATCAAATTTGAGGACACTTTGACCATTATTTCTTCAAATATTTCATCTGTACCACACTCTGTGTCTCCTCCTTCAGGGACTCCAATTACACATATTCAGACACTTGATGATGTCTTACAGCTCTTTTTTTTTCCTGTTTTTTGTTTGTCTTTTGTTTTTAATTTTCTCTCTATTTCATCTTGGATAGTTTATATTGCTAGATCTTCAAATTCACTCATTTTTTTCTTCTGCAATGTCTCATCTGCCATTAATTCTATTCAGTATATTTTTTTATCTCACAGCTTGTAGTTTTCATATCGAGGGGTTCAATTTTGTGTCCTTTTAAAAATACAGTTCATGTCTCTACTTAGCTTTTAGAACATTTGATATACAGTTGTAATATCTGCTTTAATAGCCTTCTCTGTCAATTCTAACACCTGTGCTAGTTATGGTTTGGCTTCAATTATCTCTTTATCATAAATAAGATCCATTTTCCTTCCTGGCATGCCTGGTTATTTTTGATTGGGTACCAGACCTTTGGATTTACCTTGTTGGGTGCTGGATATTTTTGTACTTTGTAAATATTCTTGAGCTTCATTTTGGTATGCAGATGAGTTATGTGGAAACAGTTGTGGGGCAAAGTCAGTGCTCAGCCTAAGGCTAAGTGTTCCCTACTCCTGAAGCAAGACCCTTCTGGGTATTCTACCCAGTGCCCTGTGAATCCCAAGGTTTTTCCAGTCTGGCTGTTGGGAACCAGTGCTATTCCTGGCCTTGTGTGAGTACTATGCATTATTACCTCTAATCTTTTCAGGTAGTTAATTCCCTAGACTTGGGTATTTTCCTCACTTGCATTTGCTGATTAGTATTCAGTTCAATGCCTGAGGGACCTTCTGCAAATATCCAGAGTTCTCTCCTCTCTAGTACTCTGTCCTGTAAACTGTTGCTACCTTGGTCTCCCTGGACTTTCAGCTCTATTTCCTCAATTCAGGGATTCCACCAGGTTCTACCTGAGTTCTCTCTCTCTGAGCCAAAGCCCAGAAACTCTCTCAGAGCAGTAGCTGGGGTATAGGTAGTGTTCACTTTGTTTGTTTACCATCTCAGGGATCACTGTCCTTTGCTGCCTGATGTCTGGTATCTTACAAATAATTGTTTTATGCATTTTGTTCATTTTTTGATTGTTTCAGGTAAGAGGATCAATCTGGTCCCTATTACTTTAGGCCAGAAGCAGAAGTATTCCTGGGCAAGTTATTTAACTTTCTTGCACTGTTATTTTCTCATCTATGAAAAAAAGGATAATCATCAGATCCCTATACCAGCTTCAAACAAAAAGGATAATCATGTTTAGCTTATGATTTTACCCTGGACATTGAATGGGACTGATGTTTGTGCGGCACCTGGCACTTGGCAGATACTCAGCAGATCTTCCCTGTCTCTGGGTCTCCCCCAACTGTGGGTCTTCCCTGTCTCTGCATCTGGTTATTATTTTTTCCTGGTTCTACCCCAGGTTATCAACCTGATTTCTGGCTGAACTGTAGGTTGGGGTCTCTATGATGATCAATCAAAGCAGATAATCAATCACTCATGGCCATTCAGGTTTTTTAATTCTGCTATCCAAAGGGCATTTACGCACAAACCTTTAATTTAATCATCCTTTAATTAGACATTTACCTTTAATTAGACATTTAATTAGACATTACATCCTTTAATTAGACATATCTCTGATATCTCATTCGATTTAACTAATTTAACAAGAATTATTCAGTTATTCATATATGAATATCACTAGGTTTTGGAAGATGGAGAGGAATTTAAGAGGACCAATACGTTTTGCAACCCCATCATGATTTTGTTGGAGTTTCCTACCAGGAAAGGACCTTCAACCTTTTACTTCCCCTTTTTCTCAGATTTCCCAAGGAGCTACAGAAAGAACAGATGAGTGTCTTCCATCACTTACCCTCTTCTCTCTCCTCTTGTCTTCTCTCCTGTGACAGTGTCTGGAGGTCGCAGCCGCCTGCATCTCATTGATCTCGGCAGCTGTGTGAAAGCTCTTAGCAAAAATCGGGAAGGAAGTTCAGGGCTGTGCCTGTCACTCTCTGCTCTGGGCAATGTCATCCTGGCTCTCGTCAATGGCAGCAAACACATTCCATACAAGTAAGTGACTCTTCTACTCAAAGAATGTGATAGGGTCAGCATGGTGCCAGAGACCAGCCTCCCCTAACAATTGTGTAAGGCATGGTCTTCCAAATTCAAAAGTGTTTGAAATACTTAAATCTACCCTTGTTCTAACTTTGGGCTGCTCAAGTCAGAGGAAACAGGAAATTACCTCAGTTGAATCTTCAATCACAATTTCTATTGATTATTGTCACCATTGTATAGATGTACCTGTTTCATTGTGCTGGGAGCTCGGGGCAGAAGATTGGCTTACTTTTCCCTTGGGGAAAGGGCTGTCAGATTTAACCAATCAAAATGCAGGATACTTAGTTAAATTTGAATTTCAGATAAGCTACAAATAATTTTTTTAGTGTAATATTGCATGGGACACTATGGGCATCCTGTATTTTATCTCATATCCCTACTTGGAGAGCTTAGAAAGCATGGGGATTTACCACCCACCATCCCATGCAAATGTTTATTCCACTTCTGGGATCCTTCCCTTCTTTCTGTTGCTGCTCCAAGGTGGTGAAATTAGAGCTGCTCCTATGTCTGGCAGAGGCAAAGACTTGTCATATCATCTGTGCTCATGAATGACCCAGCCCTGGACCCACCCCTCACCACCATAACCCAACTCATCTTCGCCACTGGACAATGTGCTGGTGGGGGGTGGGTGCTCGACTGGCTGTCCAGGACCCTACCGAGGCCCAGCAGTGCCTCTTACCAGCTCCATGAACCTTCCCTTATCCTAAATGAGGGTTATAGCTGTATGTCTTATCTGCATCCCGGGGATATAAGACTCAGAACGATACAACATGTGTAAAAGATTTTGTAGAATTTAAAACACTGTGGCCAATAACCAGTAATGATAATCTGGTGAAGCCTATCCGGTTGAGCCTATCCTCACCTGTTTAAATGGAGAAAACACATGCCTTACAGAGTTGCCATGAGGATTAAGTAAATATACATGGAATCATTTTTTTAATCTATAAAAATCCTATCAAATATAAGTTAGGGTATGAGAGAAAAAAGGTAAGTTGGGCAGTTCATCCTACAATAACAGAGATTCAGGATAAGTCCTTGAGTTTTCCAACCCTCTGCTGTAAGTTGTTGCCAGGGCCCCCCAAAACTGGTTTATTCTCCACCAGGAGGACTGTTACTAGCCTGACTTTAGGAGCTTAAATTGTCTATCTGATTTCTTGAAATCTGGAATCCTAGTTGGATAAACCCAGAAATGGTTTTCTTGGCTCTTGTAAGAACCCTTTTATCAGAAAAAAATTTCAAGTTGAAGGTTTATAAAGTTTCATTTGATGTCATTTCTGTAGTTGAATAAACTCAATTTGTAGGAAAGAAAGGAGAGAGGGAAACTATCAGGGTTGGAGACCTTAGAAAGAAAGTAAAGAGTTATTGGCCCAGTTGGTTTCCATAAAATGAGGATCATGTCTATTAATGTGATAACTTAATAGTATCATAATGTAGATAAGATTTAAAATACCACCTTATGATGAGGTCATTGATTATGTATTTTACTTGTATCTTTCACATGGTTTCTGTACAATGACATGCTTTTCTGATTTCAGCCATATTTATTGAATTGATGGGGGGCGGGTATCATGAATGTAAGCATGTGAAATGACAGTTGTCCCCCAGTATCCCTGGCCAGGTTGAGCCATCGGACCCTAGGGTACAACCTTCCATCAGCTGCCCTTGCCCTGCGTAACGTGCTTTGCTATGACCTTGCTCAGTGCCAAGAAGCCTGGTGGCCTGGATAGCCAGCCAGCTCTGTCCTCCCCAGGACACTTGTTGACCAGTTCATTTGTCCTGCCATCCCTCAGTCCTTTATTTCCATCACTGAGTATAAGCTTTAAAAGACCCTCGCTGTGACATTTTCTCAGATTCTCAGCCACAGCACATATTCCACATTCGGTATCTGCCAATCACATTTGCAAAGTGATTAATCCACTAGAAACTATTCTCTTTTGAGGTATGGGAAGAGAAGATAAAGCTTTACTCGGGTCACACAGCCCGTTGGTGGCAGAATCACACCGTATCACTTTCCACCATTTCAGAGACCTTGATGGTTCTGAGCTCACATCGCTGACACGTTCCCTGCCTCTCATCAAGCTCGATAATATATTAGCTGTCTCTGCACTTTACTCGGGTCACACAGCCCGTTGGTGGCAGAATCACACCGTATCACTTTCCACCATTTCGGAGACCTTGATGGTTCTGAGCTCACGTCGCCGACACGCTCCCTGCCTCTCATCAAGCTCGATAATATATTAGCTGCCTCTGCGCTGCCCAGCAGGGCGTTCGGTGCAGCAGGATGGCCCAGATCCCTTTTAGCAATTCCGTCAGCGCTCTAAAGCCACATGATGCAGCATTTTGTTAGCATGCTAAACACCTTTCAGGGTGTCAAACCTGGTCTTTGCAATGGGTTCCTTAGAGAGGTTCCCTGTCCATGCAGTTTTCTCTCACTCCTCACCTACAGGAAAAAAGCAGAAAATCAAACTGCATGTTGCTTACCCTCCCCCACCCCTCCAAAACACAAAACTGCCACTACCTCCTCATCTGTCACCCTAGACAACTCTGTGCTTGGAACCTGCATTACTGGGCTTGCTTCTGGGAAATTACCTGGCATGTGCACCGAGGGGATATAGCTTGCCCTTGTTTCTCTTCGTCATACTACCAGACGATTTGTCATGGGAGCAAGCGGGAAAGTGAATTTGGATTCACCACCCATCCTGTGCACTCCCACAAGCACCCTCGGTGTGCACGGAATGGTTCTGACTTTGCAAATGATGTTGCCATTGTAGGTGATTGACACAGGCACAGAGCAGGTTCCCAACCTCAGCCTGACACAGCACAGGCTTGCCAGCCACTCCAAGCACCGTGAATCCATCCTGAATGGTAACACCATTCAGAAAAGCCTGTGGGGGATGCAGGGAGGTCACCAAAGGTCCCAACTCCCTAGTCAGTTCTGCACTGACAGGCTTCACAAATTGCTCTCCGACTGTGGGGAACTTCATGTCCAGAGCATTTTCACAGTACATTTGCAAATTTTTTTCCATTGCTCATTGAGTACAGTCATTGATACCAAAGTGCTGGGAGTCTTCTCATTTGATAGATAAGAAAAAATAGGCAGGGGCATCCAAATGAATTCTCATGCTGAAAACCAGCATTCCAGACACGCATGGCTGGAGCTGCCCGCCAGAGGGGACACCACAGGGATCTGTCAGGGCAAACTTAGCTTTGGCTGCAGGACTATTGTGTCCCAGTTTGTCCGAGGACCAGAAATTCTGACCACACCCAGTTCTCTCAAAATAGAATTTCTGGTCCCTTTTAGATGTTGTCTTGTGAAGGCTGTGGATCCTGACTTCACGCAGCGATGCTTCAAGCCCTGAAGCACTTACCTTCATTTATAACTGTTTCTTCAATTGGAGAAATAATTACTTTCATAGGTCATACGATCAGTTTGCTTATTTGCCAACAGGATGCGTGCGCTCTGTTTCTAAACAAGGGACAAGTGATAAGGACGCCTGTCCTCAGGGTCAATCATGAGCACCTTTCCTCCTAAGGACCTAGAGAGGAGTCAGGAACTGAGGTTGTTTTTAAGAACCTAACAGCATCAGCATTGGAGCACAGCAGTTCATTCAAACCAGCAGGCAGCACTAGGAACTCAAATTCAAGTCAGTGACTTGAGAGGAAATGACATTTTATAAAAAGAGGCAGCTTTTTCAAAATGTGAACACCTTTTCTCACCCCAGAGGGGTGGGGTGCTGGAGCCTGCAGGCTGCACCTGCTCCAGCAGGCAAAACTCATAAGCACTTTCCAGGAAGAGCCTGTGTGAAGTGCGCAGGCGTTCCCCTTCCTTGCCTTGAAAAATATTTCCTCCTAGGAACCATCTAGATTTTGGGCCAGTCTCTGCTTTCTCAGAACTGGAAATCCATTCAAGGTCTGGGAAGCTGGGGAAAAGAGCTCAGGATCACTATTAGCTACAGCATTCAGTTCCCCTGGCTCAGATTGGAGAGGAAAGGCTTTTTCCTCTGGACTTGAATGTGGACTGTTTACATGTACCATGAAATGAAATAGATATTTGCCAGGGAAAATGCAAAGCAATGTCACTTCTCCACATTTACCTAAGATAGCATGAAATGGGAGAAGCTCTGTGTAAGAATCTGTGTGTGTGTGAGAGAGACAGAAAGAAAAACACACATATGCATATTTAACCTCCTTTAAATGTACATTAATGCTGTATTATCTCCCCCTGATTTACAGGAAGAACATCAATTTAGAACTATTTGCACAAACTCTGGATACCAGCTTAGAGCATTCCCTGTTTAGAAATAAAATAACCCAAGTCTCAGGTTGCCAGGCAACTGCAGCAATCATAATTCTTACTATTACTGCTTTAAAAATATTCATTTTTATACATTTTAATGACTGTTAGGATGCAGAAAAAGTGAATTCAGAACATCACCAGGACAGAGAAGTCCCTTTTAAATTGTGGACATTTCCAGAGATTGTTATTATTTTGTTAAGAGTTGCCTGTCAACTAACTCTGCCAGGCAAGTGGCAGAATAGAACCGTGCAAGTCACTCGGGGAGAAATGGACATGGTCTGGGAATCAGTTGGGTCTCAAGCCCTGGGTTCGGGTCCTGGTAGTTCTGCCACTAGTTTGACACATGAGCTCCCCACATCTGCCCCTCTCTGAGCTTCACTGAAGTGGGAGCAGAATATTAAGTGGTGCAAATATTCTCGATTATAATCTTTTGGTGCAAAGCCACGGCCTGTGTTTTTCTTCGTCCACTGCAGCTGGTCCCTGTTGCATAATGGGACATCACACTTTGAGAACTGGGTAGAAGTTGGAAGCATCTTCATTTTCTTTTTGGCTTTTCAGGTTTATCTTCCTTTAGGTTCAATTTCTGAGGCTACTAATTAAACTCTCTTCTTTCCATATTCGAAACCAATTTTCAAACTGGTACAAGAATATGATTGGGAATTAAAACCCCATATCTCCTTCTGCCCCTCTGCAAACATTGACCCCAAGACTTGAAAAAGGACAGAGGCAGCCCAGCAGTGCAACTCCAGACAGCCACCTGGCCAAGCGGAGGAGAGGAGAGAGAAAAACAAACAGATGGACAGACAGATGCATAGGGATGTACATGCCTGGGGTCACATTTACTAGCTTCAC
>NW_007741041.1:14121-17223 GCF_000696425.1 Galeopterus variegatus | reverse complement strand
TCAATTTCTGAGGCTACTAATTAAACTCTCTTCTTTCCATATTCGAAACCAATTTTCAAACCGGTACAAGAATATGATTGGGAATTAAAACCCCATATCTCCTTCTGCCCCTCTGCAAACATTGACCCCAAGACTTGAGAAAGGACAGAGGCAGCCCAGCAGTGCAACTCCAGACAGCCACCTGGCCAAGCGGAGGAGAGGAGAGAGAAAAACAGACAGATGGACAGACAGATGCATAGGGATGTACATGCCTGGGGTCACATTTACTAGCTTCACTGGCCAAACCTTCTTCCTCCTGTGGGAAGAAGTGGATGAGGGGTAGACAGAATGATGGGAGCCTTTTTCTCAGTCTTTCCAAGGAGATATTGGTTCCTACGTTATGGACTTGCTGGATCATGAGGGGAAGGCAAGATAGTTTCCAGTGCATATTTTCTGTTTTTCCGCTGCATTAGCACGGTGCATAAATGAGCTGCAAATAAGGTTATTCCACAGTGTGAACATCGTGATAATAGCTCATAGTCATTACGCTCTCGCTCTGCATCAGGAGCTGCTCTAAGTAGCTCATGGATATTTAATTCTGTCAACAGTCTATGACCTAGGGACTGATATGGTGGTACCCATGTTACAGATGGGGAAACTGAGACACAGGTTGAGTAACTTGTCCAAGTTTACACAGCTCATAGTCAGATGCCTCAGTGGCTCTCAGTACTGTAGTCCCCCCTTATCTGCAATTTTGGTTACCCATAGTCAACCACAGTCCAAAAATATTACATGGAAAATTCCAGAAATAAGCAATTCCTATGTTTTAAATTGTGTTCCATTCTGAGTAGTGTGATGAAATCCCGGGGTGTGAATCCACCCTTTGTCCAATGTATCCATGCTGTGGACACTCCTAACCCTGTAATCACTTAGTAGTCATTTGGGTGATCCGATAACTATCATGATAGGTGACATCCCAGTGCTCGTGCTCAGGTAACCCCTACTTTATCTAATAATGGCCCCAAAGTACAAGAGTAGTGATGTGGGCATATTGTTATAATTGTTCTATTTTATTAATATTCATTGTTGTGAATCTCTTACTGTGCTAATTGATACATGAAACTTTGTCATAGGTTCTATGTATAGGGAAAATCGAGTATATATAGGGTTCGGTACTATCTGCAGTTTCCAGCATCCCTGGGGGTCTTGGAGTGTATCCTCCAAGGATAAGGGGGACCACTGTATATCATCAGTATGGAACAGTGTCTGGGATGTTTCTGGTGCTCAGTCAGTATTTGCTGAGATACTAAAGGAAGCAAGAGCGTGGATCAAATATATCTGCAACGCTTAAGTATGTGCAGTTGACTGGAAGTGAAGCGTGAATCCAAAGCGTGGGACCAGTGGTGGCAGATCGTCCGTTCAGGCCAGTCTCCTGGTTTCACCTGTTTCTGTGATTGCTCAGTTGGTACTGACCACTGCATACACATGGCAGGGCAGATCGGGAAATGGGGCAGAGAGAGAAGAGAAAGAAACTTCCCCTTCAGGACCTAAGCCACTTCTCAGGGCTGAATCAGAAATACCAGGAAAGAACGTTCCAGTCAGCAGGGCTCCGCAACTTAGAACCTGTGTGCAGGACCCAAGAGAGGAGGTAGACAACAGGGCTTGGATCAACCTCATTCAGTGACACTCGGTGGCATCCAGCAGACTGAGTCCCATAGTCTGGGCACCACCCACAAGGATGTCAGCAAATCTCAGGCTCTTTCACAGGTCTTTTAAAAAATTTCTGCAGTCTTCCTTATGTAAGAGCCTAAAAGTTCATGGAACCATTTCACGTACCCCATTGATGGGAAAACCACAGGATTCTGTGATGCTTTTTAACAGTGGGACCCCAAGCAGCCCCCTTTTCCTGGGGGGAGGCTCCAGTGTGAGACCTGTGACCATCACCCACACTGGAGAACCAGACACTGGGCACAGCTGACTGATAAGCCAGTTTCCATCTCTCTCCTCCCTGGGGGCATTCCTGAGCAAACAGGCTCCTGCAGGAGACTAGAGGTTATCTCCCAGGCTGTGTCTCCAAGCCTTGCTGAGTACCAGGGAGGGGAGAAGGGAGAAGCAAGAGGTGAGAGTGACAGGGGGCTGGCAGAGCGTGAGATAATGAGCATCCCCCAGCAGCTGGCTAATAATAGAAGCTTTGGAAATTTCCACAATGGGCAGATAAGGCAGCCAATCTCTCAACTGGAATTTGTGAAGTTGCTTCAGACTGAGCTCCCAAAGAGGAATGTGGGGTGGAATAGCTGTGGTTGCAAAGGAGATGGGGTCAGCCTTGGCTGGGGGAGCTGATACTAGGGGACGAGGGTCCCAGTGCAGGTGCCCACCTCATGCACCAGGAGACTCCCCGAGCCTTTCCTTTCTCCATCAGCAGAATCAGAATCTACATTCTTGCTTATTTCTCCAGCTCAGATACCGATCATAGGTCCCACTGAGTTCATGTCTCTCGTAGCCCCTTTCAAGAAACACGCTTCAAAGGCAAAAAAAAAAAAAAAAAAAAAAATCATTGTTTTAACATATTCTAAAATTGTATAACCCGGGATAATCTGGCACTATCATACCTTTTTATCCATTCCTTGACATAGAAAGCATGCATCTCTTTTGGCCAGTTGGATTATAATTACCTTTTATTAAAATGGAGCCCTCATGCATTTATTCAGCTGGAGTTTGTATGACTAACGTACAGGGTGGCTGCCTGACACTTGATTAAGAGAATTCAACTCAAGGTTCTCTGCACAAAACAGAAGTAATGATTTAAGACCCCCTGAGTGACACAGCTGGGCTGAGAAGGAGCCGGGGCTTGGGGATCAGATGCTACTGCACCCCCAATGATATCTGTGTATCCCACTGGCTGGAGCATAATTCAGATATTTAATTTTTCATGGAATATGGCCTTTTAGTGCAATCCAAGTACTTCTGGTGCTCAGCCAGAGACGTGATGTGTTTTCAACGTGGAAGTAAAACTTGTCTGTGTTGGACTTAATGAGAGAAGGGTTTTCTTCCAGAGGGATTTTTCAGGGCCAACTTCGATGATATAAATTTCCTCTTACCCTTTTTTTTTTTTTTCGTGACTGG
>NW_007741041.1:11780-12996 GCF_000696425.1 Galeopterus variegatus | reverse complement strand
GCGCACTGTAGCAGTGCGCCACCGGGCCAGCCCCCCCTCCTCTTATACTTTAGATCCCACGTGGTTCCTAAAACTTAACTCCATTAGAGCTCAGTGCTGTTCTCATCTGCAAGGTGGATTCTGGCCCAAATGAACTGATTGACGTGTTTAAGGGACTGATTCTGTTACGAGTCTGATTGAGGCTCCCCCCAAAATACAGGAAATAATGTGAGAAATGTACAGCAGAAATATACATTCTGTTATCCATTTTTTTATTCACTCATTTATTCAAAAATATGTATTGAGCCCCTACAGTATGCAAGGCACTGGGGATATAACATATGCAACATACAGTTACAATTAGGGACACAGACATGGAACCCCCACGTGCCAGATCTAATAATATATGCACCCCAGTGCCCAGCCAGCACGTAGGAAGGAAGGTGCCAGATGAGGCTGCGTGAGTCATAGGGTTGTAGTAAAGACTGTCTGGGCAGAGGTAGCGATTCTCAGACTATCTACTCCTACCCTTTCTCCACTTGCATTCACCTGTGTTTTCCAGAATTTCCCCCAGTCCATCCTTGAAACACCTGAGCCACTCTTAGCTCTGCTGTCTGTGGCTACACTGATGCACAGATTGCCTGACACAAATCATGATAAACTATTGAGTCCAATGCAAGACTCCAAATCCACAGCTAATTGTTATCTTTAATGATAACTAATCATCATATCACATGTTAGGTTGCTACCAGAAAGAAAGTAGCCAAAGGGGGAGGGCTTTGGGTTAGCTGGGGCCAGTGCACAGAGAGCCCAAGATGCCCCCGGGCACCTGCAGGGCTGCTGATTACTCAAGGATAGCTCGATGTAGGCACATGTAGGCATTAGAAAGGATGGAGCATATAAATGAGTTGGGGCTTAATTCATTAAAAAACTGTCTTGAACGTTAATAGAGCTTCAAACAGAGTATCCAACCATAAATTCTCACCTGTTTCACAACTGGTTCAGGCTCAATTGAGCATAAATAGATTTTTTTTTTTAGTCCATGCAAATGAGGTGATAATTCATTTCATGTGTAATTGAACAATTTTCAAACAGTCGTATTCCTGGAGCGGTGAAGTTGTACCAAATTGTCTCATGTACCTAGCAATGCTTTAACTGAAACAGAGCTGAATTTCATTTTGATACAATAAAGAGAGAATCAAAGAAAAAGAAATGGTTACAGTAAATTTGTTACTAG
>NW_007741041.1:9950-10490 GCF_000696425.1 Galeopterus variegatus | reverse complement strand
TTTTGATACAATAAAGAGAGAATCAAAGAAAAAGAAATGGTTACAGTAAATTTGTTACTAGTTCAAGGAATTTGTTACTAGTTAAGAAACTTTAGGATATTCAGTCCTTGAGAACAATGTCCACTATTATTATTATTATTATTTTGACCTTATTACCTGTTCTTCCTACCAGTGAGATCAGTAAAAATTCTGGCGGGTTTCTTGGTTTGGGGGCTCCCATTTAGAAGCATACACTTCCTATTTTCGTGTCCTCATCTGCCAATTTTTTGAGAGTTAAATGTGTCTGCCTTTAAAGCATGATGTCAGTTCTGTCTGCCAGACCACTTACCAAGGCTTGTTTCTCCCATGAGACCTTGTCATCCTGAACATCAAATCCCATGCTGGGGACTAATTGCAATTGCTGTTTGTATTGAGAGTATTTTCATGTAGGTTCCTGAGCAAAGTTCTCTGCTCCCTTCTTTAAGGGCACACGCCACATCCACTGTTTCTTTTTCAGGGTTCTTTTCTGGTGAAGGCGGAGAAGATTTTAGTTTTGTTTTC
>NW_007741041.1:8446-9829 GCF_000696425.1 Galeopterus variegatus | reverse complement strand
CTATATTCCAGTACTGTCATGGACCTCCTTCGCCATTAATGAGTTTCATAGAAACACATCTACCCACTCTATAGAATAACAAGTCAAATACCTGTGCACCCACCATCCACGTTAGGAAATAGGGCATCTTAGTGCCTTAGAAGGCCACTGCGTGCTCTTCTGTCTGTTCCAGATGCCCTCCCATCTGTTCCAGAGGGATCTGAATTTCATGTTTATAATCCCCTTGTCTTAAAGTTTTACTGTCTAAGTGTATGTCCTGAAAAAATATGTTGTTCAGTTTTGTATGTAAATTGAATGCCCCCCCCCACCCCTCCAATTCATTGAAGCTTAATCCCCAGTGTAACCGTTTAGGGTGTGCAATCTTATTATGGTAATTGAAAGGTGGGGCCTTGGCGAGGTGATTAGGTTGCAGGACCATGCCATAGTGAATGGATTAATAATGGTGGTCGGGGCGTGGTTCTGAGGGCTTTAAAAGGAGAGCCCGTGAGAGTCTCTCTCTCTCCGCTCTGCTGTTCCTGCCATGTGAGACCCCTGCGTCACTGTCACCACCACCAAGGTCTTTACTAGATGTGTTCCCTGGACTTTGGACTTCCCAACCTCCAAAACTGTAAGCAATACAAATTTTTTTTTTATAAATTACCCAGTTCCAGCTACTTTGATATAAGCAACAGAAACAGACTAATACTCTATTCTCAGCCCTTCTATAACTACTTTCCACCAGTATTTCGTTTCTGAGGTCTTTATTGATGTGCACAGCTACAGTTTATTATGATTTTTCTCTTGTAAGAGGATATCACAGAGTATTTGTTCTTCTGTCAATGGATTTCTAAGAGATTTTTTTTAAATCAGTTTGTTGAATTTTATCTAACTCATTTCTGCATCTAATGAGATAACTGGGTTCCTCCTTTAATCGTGTGATATGGTTAATTACAATAATCAATTTTCTTTTTCTTTTTTTTTTTGTCCTTTTCGTGACCGGTAAGGGGATCGCAACCCTTGGTGTGGTGTCGCCCGCACCGCGCTCAGCCAGTGAGTGCACCGGCCATCCCTATATAGGATCCGAGCCCGCAGCAGGAGCGTCGCTGCGTTCCCAGCACCACACTCTCCCAAGTGCGCCACAGGGTCGGCCCTCAATTTTCTAATATTAAAAACCTTTGCATTCCTTTCTGCTTAGTCTTCAAGGCTTATATTATCTCCTCTTTGAAGCCTTCTCTGAGCTCCTTTCCCCCTCCCAATTCTTGCTCCAGAAAAGTTGTTTTTATCCTCTCAGCCCCTATGGCATTCTGTAGGTATTTTATTATAGGCATTTGTGTTCTATTTTAATTATTTGTTTACAAACTTCTCTCTCCGGGCCGGCCCGGTGGCGCACTGCTACAGTGCACC
>NW_007741041.1:0-6972 GCF_000696425.1 Galeopterus variegatus | reverse complement strand
CTGCTACAGTGTGCCGCTTGGGAAGCGCGGCAGCGCTCCCGCTGAGGGTTCGGATCCCACATAAGACCAGCCGCTCACTGGCTGAGCGAGTTGCGGGGGCAACACCGAGGGTTGTGATCCCGTTGCCGGTCCCGGTCCGGTACGGGCGCGACACTGAGGGTTGCGATCCGTTGCCGGTCACGAAAAAAAGACAAAAAGGAAAAAAAAAAAAAGAAGGAAAGGCTGTTTCTGTGACTAGTTAATGTCCCCAGATTTAGGATGGCAGCCCACTGTTTGACAGTAATAGAAATTCTCAGCTACATCTAGAAGACCATGTGCCCTGTGCCCAGAAGGACAATTAGGTTGTGAGAGGGTGGGGTCCCTCAGCTCTTGTGACCAGCTTTTTGCAGGACCATGCTAAAGAAGTGAGGTGGGGTCTCTCTCTGCCTGCAGGTCCTCCCTGCTTCTAATTCAGCTTCAGCCCACTCTGGGGAACTGAATGAATCCACAGCCCAGACCCCTCCCCACTATGGCCACCTTGACAATCACATTCTGAAAAGGCAAAACCTCCCTGCTTGATTTCGTGCTGGAATAATGAAACTCACCTCAGCTCCTGCTTGACAATTTCCTTTGGAAAAAGAGAATAGCCACCTTTAGAAACCATTCAGTTTCACCTTTCCAGAAGCCAAAGGTTGTTCCTCACCAAAGTCCTTCATTGGAGCCTATAATTTGTAAATGAAAAGAACCAAGTGATTATTCCTCTAAAAGCCTTTTGGATAGAGTCAGAATCATGCTGTTGGCATTAAGTCCTCTGTCAAGGACTCATTTAAAGGCCCATCTCACATGGTCTTGGAGTCATGGGTATTGTGTAGAAGCTACGAGAGTAGCAAAGCTACCACTGTTTCGGTATTTGCTAGGTGCAAGGCCCGTCTATACAGTGCAAATATCCCATATTAATCTTCACATCAACCCTAGAGGTAGATGCTATTATTGTTCCCATTTTATAGATGGAGAAACTGAGACATGAGGAGGTCAAGCAAATTGCCCACCATCCCACATACGGTAACTGGTGGGCTAGGATTGGAACTCATATAGTCGGGTTCCAGAACCTTCTCTTTCAATCACTACATTATCCCCTGGGACTGAGGGGATCTGAGTTCCAGCCCCAGCTCCTCACTTGCCACCTGTGTGACTTGTACATCCTCAGGCTCCATCTTTAAAATGAGGGGAAGGTGACAGGCGGGTTTGTCCAAAGGAGAAAAATCAAATAGCACATGTGAAGGCAACTGGATCTCTCCAGTCTCCTCCAAAATCTTTTACATGCCTTCGGTGGCCTGAGACAGACACCAGCGCAGAAGGAGTTCAGACTGAGCATTTGATTGTGACCTCCTAGCTCAGTTGCTTGGAAGGTGGTACCAGCAATGAATCCAGGTTTGTGAACCAGAACTTTCTATCAGCCTCTCCATCTTTGGGTTCGCCTGGCCAGAGCCTGCATCCTCTGAAGCACTGGAAATAGATTCGGGGTGTACACTCTCTGGAGGTAGCTAAGCTTTTTCTCAGACCATCCCCACATTAAACCTATACCTCCGAGCGCCATAACCAGAGTCCGGGCAGAGGGTCTAAAGGTTTGCTGCTGAATCCAGAGGGTACACAGGTGGTTGGCCACTTGCCCAGCACCATGATCCACAAAAGAAAAGGCTGCTAGTGCATTTCAAATAATTCTGTAAAGTTTTGAGTGAATATAGCAAAATCTGTCATATTAAGCCTTCTTGCTGTATGTATGTCTGAGTAGAAAATGTGTCAATCTAGAGACTCTCAAGCCTACGATCTAGAGTGTGACCTCCTTATATAACGTTCCTTGGCCAAAAAAGCCAAGGGTATCCCAAAGGCACTTCTTATTTTGGGGATTTTATTCACTGGGTGACAACTTGGAACGTCTACAGCTGGGCTGATATGACTTGTTCCTATTTTGTAGGCACCTGAGTGTGCAGGACTGTGGGATGAGCCTTTTGTGAGAACTACACAGTCATCTGCCAGTGGTGTTAGTGCAGGTGCAGGTGCCTGGAGGTCAGACTCGTGCTTGGAGGATACTTTGGTTGTCGGTGGTGGTGTCATTTGTTGTGAAGGTCTTTCTTTTTTCTCGAGGTATTTAACAGCCGTATTACTTCTCAGTGCCAGGCTATGCCCAGAAATCACTTAAGTTTCCATCATCATCACTATCAACATCATCATCACCATCATCATCATTGCTAAAATTAAACTCAGGTAGTGCTTTCTAGTGCCAAGCCCTGTATTCAGTCCTTTATATATACCTACACCAAGTGATTTTATGTTCATGACACCCCATGAGGCCATTGCTAGAAAATTGGCCAAAGGCGATTTACTCCAAGTGTCCTTTGTCACAGCAGCCTGGAGCATGCAGAAGCAGGTAACAGAAACCCCAGTGGCCACACTTCAGTGGAGCTGAACAGAACTAAATGAGCAAAATTCAACTCCTGTGTCTCGGTACCACGTCTCCACTCAGTGCTGGAGCTTCCCCCTCCCAATGAGCAACCCCTCTGCCCCCCAGAGGTACCCTCCACCCTCCTGCTATCCAGGATGCCCAGCGTCTGCCACTCTGCAGCCCCAACCTCCTGTTTGTTCCCTCGTCGAGAGCCCCCAAGTGCCTTAGACCTCATTTAACCTACACCTCCATCGAAGGTGGTCTTTCCTGTGGCTCCCTCTTTGCTAATGTGCTGTCTTAGGTCAAACTGAAACAGGAACGTCTGATAATGGCCTAACAATATATGCGAGTTCCCACTGTGCCCAACCTTGTCAATGTCTGTATTTTCTGATCTTTTCAAAATTTTTGGCCATCAGGTGGATATTTAATGGTATATCATTGTCATTTTAATTTGCAATTTCCCTGATTGCTAATAAGGTTGATTATTTTTTCATGTTTATTAGTTATTATTCTCTTTTTATATAGCTCTTGTTTGTTTGTTTGTTTCTTTCTTTCTTTCTTTTTTCCACCCTGTTCTACAGAGTTCCTTGTCTTTCTGTTGGATTCATAGGAATTCTTTGTAAACTCTGGCTGCTGCTTCTTTGCTAACATCCTTTGCTAACACCGGATCTCGAGCCCTTGCTGATCTGCAACGTTCCTTCCGTCACCCAGCAAGGGTTCAAACTGCGTGGGTCCATCTCTGGGCTCTCCATCCTGTGCCAATACCACACTGTCTTCATTACTTTGGGTTTTGTTCATTGTCTTTATGGCATATTTGTTTTACATTTATTAATGTCTGCTCTTTACTACTTTCTTTCAGTTTACTTTGCTACTTAGCAGTTTTCACTTTCTTGTTCTATAATATGAACACCTGATTCTATCACCCTGTAAGCACCACTTTGTCTGTGTTCTTAAGTTTTCAAAAGGACAAGTATTTTCACTATCGTTAGTTTGAAATATTTTCTGTTTCTCATTGTAATTAGTTTTTGACCCACAAGTGATATAGAAGTGTATTTGCTAATTTCTATGGTTAAGTTACTTGGAATCAGTTTATCCTTTTGAGGCTTTGTCTTTCAGCTTTGCTAGGGCAGACACAGTGCAGGGAAGGGCTCATTTGACCCCACTATTAGAGCAATATCCTTCTGAGACCTGTGTCTAATGCCACCTATAGTAGCAGGACTGCCGACTCTGCTTGAACACAAATTGTTCCCAGTCCCCTGTTAGCTCCAAGGATTTTTTTTTGACTCCCTTCTTCTGTCTGTGGCCTGGAAACTCCAGGCGGTGAGCTGGGGCACTTACAGAGCTGAACTCACAGGTTTCCCTTCTCTCAAAGATTACTTTCTTCTGCTGCCTTCTTGTCCTGTATCCTGAGCCCATTTTTTTCTTATATTTTGTTTGATTTTCTAGTTCTTCAAGGTTGGAGGCTAAATCCAGTTCCCATTTTCAAACATGACAGAAGCAGAAATTGGTCATTCCCGATGATTTTTAAAATTTTATTTTGTTAAATGTCTTAACTTCCTTAAGCATGTTAATCAGCTTTTTGTTGTTTATTTGTGGCTTATGTTTGAACATCTCATTCTGCCATCTGTTGTTTCTGTTGGTCCTGTCTCAATGGTGCCTTGTTTCTTTGTGTGTTTATTTTTGTCTGGAGGCTACTCATTTGTATTGGCATTTTATTTGGGAGAATTCTGAGACTTGGGAAAAAGATGATTTACTTAAGAAAGCATTTGTATTTACTTCTACTAGGTGCTAGTTGAGGATAATCTAAATTATATTCTCTGCTTGAAATTTTTAGACCACCCAGATATTCAGAATTAAGGCTGCAAAGCTGCAGGTAATACAGACTGAGGTTCCAAATTTGCAGGACAATTTCTTTCCCCTCTTGTCAGTGCCATATTTCAAGATAGTCATGTCTTGAATATGCAATGGGGACAATTGTTGGGAAGGGGGATTTTCCTACTAAAATCCCCATGTTGGATAGGCCTGGGGTTTTATCTTCTGCTTTCTATACCCTATGAGGCCACATAAAAACTGAGCTGAATATTACCTGGTTTGGCAGATGTGTTCAGGGTGAAAGCAAGCTTTACTGTTCTGCTTATTTCTCTTGAGTTCCCAACCTTAACTTGCTTTTTTCTGACCTGAGAATTCCTTACTCTTTTGGAAGCTCAACAATGCATTTAATATTTTTTTAAATATCTTATTCACAACATTTAACTGTAATTGGAAAGAAGGTCTTTCTAGGTACTTAGCCTACCATATTGCTTTTCTGCTACTTTTTCCATTACACATCTTTCCCTTTTCTAAATGATAAGTAAGAGGATTGTGTAATATATTATCCAAAACAGGACACTTTTGAGAGTGAAAAGGGGCACTGAATATTATTTAATGCTTTGAAACATTTTCTGACAAATCCATTTATATTAGTGAACCTATAAAATAATACTATTCAAAGAACTACTTTAAAACAAAATACTTTCTCACAAAAAGAAAAATACCTATGCACATCGAAGTAAAAGAAGCTAAAACTTTATTTTTATGTGTATGTGTGCATACATGTGTATTAACGTATAAAACTATCTGTATATTTTGGTAACTACAGGTTCCATTTATCTTGGTAGAATATCATAGCTTGGTTGAAAATATTATAAATTTACATGCACCATAACCAGTTACAAGTTCATTTTGGTGGAATAAATTTTTCAATCCAGTAAGAATACTGTGGGTTAAAGTTTCAAGGGATCTTCCCATGACTCAAATCTCTAGAACACAATTACATAATTACACATTTTAATCTTTTCTACAGTTTGAGCTCTTGTCTGTATTTCGGGGTCCTCCTGTTTAAAAAAATTATTTTTAATAACTGCAATTTATTACAAGCTTCAAAGGCTGAGGTTTTTGTGTTTTATTTGTGGACACTTGATTATGGATTACAATTTATTTTGAACAAAATGCAATCAAAATTTAGATGACTTGTTTCCAAAACTCCAATACTCATAAAGTATGTTTTGAAATTAAAAGCTGTCTAATGTCAGCAATTTCCTACCTTTTATGCTAGTTCTTGAAATTCTCAAATATTTCTCAAATCCAACTGATGAAAAGCAGTAGAGAGAGGGAACTTCACCTTCCCTTGATAAAATTGTGTTTCTTTTTATTCAACATAAGCTTCATCCTGAAATGTTTGTAGTTCAGTTTCTCTAACTCAATTTATGTACATTTTGTAGATGTTGACAACTACATCTTCTGTCTCTCTAGGTAGAAATAGAACTGTGTTTGAGCACAGTTATGAATTATATGTATATATATTTACATCAATTGCAAGTGCATTTTACATACTAAGTTTCTCAATTTAGTAGGAACATAATGTCTTAAAGTATGAACTCTGCTGCATATACAAGGGTGCTTCAAAAAGTTCATGGAAGAATAGAGTGAAAAGGTAACACAAATCTTCCCATGAACTTTTTGAAGTACCCTTGTATCTCACATGTCACTAGATGAGACTATGGAAGTAGAAAATGAAGGTCTACCCAACTTTACCCATCTCATTTTAATAAAAATCTTAATACTTTGTTTAAAAAAAAAAGAAAAATCTAGGACAAAATAAACAAGACAGGGTGCAGGACAATAGGTATAAACTGAGACTTTGGGGCAATGCAGGACATATAGTCAGTGTAATTAAAGCCCTAGAGTGGTGATCATATCTCAAGTGTGTTTGTAATGCTGGGGCTAGCAGATGGACTATGTGTATCCTGGGTTCTTAATACGTGCTCATTGAATAATGAATGACTCCTGAGTAGTTTATTTGCTTGAATAAGACTTTCTGTGTGTTAGCATAAAGGAATGAGAATGGGGCAGTTTCAGGCTTTGTAACAAGACCCTACAAAATCCCACCACATAGGTAGCTGCTTCCTCTGCTTAGACTTAACTGCAAGCAGATATGACCCTTGTCCTTTTTGAAACATTTTTTTGCATGCCAAAGGTATTTAACTTGACTGCACCAACCAGCTTTATTGGCCCTTTTAACCCAAACACCCTGCTGGGACCAAATGTTTTTTGCTCTTGAGACCTTTGTACCTGTGCAGTATCAATAGAAGGATAGCCTGGGGGTAGTAACACAAACACAGTTTACAGACAGACCTGACTTGATGTGGCCAGAGTCTTGGCCTCAGATTGAGGGCATATTGGTGATTGTGACCGTCTCTCTTTGGGAAACGTTTTTGTAAACATTTTCAAGAGGGGCCTTATGGGTAACCTTGGCATCCGTGTCTCTGCTGTGATCTACCCTTGAAGACAGTGAGCTGTGCAGACCCAAGTAGGCCATAACTTGTCTTCTAGAATGCTCTGAAAGAGTCTTTCTGCCATTATGTAGGAGAGACTGAGCCTTGTACTAGGCACTTGTTCTGGCTTAAGGCAGTGGCACCTGACTCGGTTTTATTCTAACTGTGGCTCCCACGGAGGAAAAGAAAAGCTAATGCTTTGGAAGTTGTAAGTCAGAAAGCTGAGGGGAGACTTCT
>NW_007741040.1:13145-27188 GCF_000696425.1 Galeopterus variegatus | reverse complement strand
TGCTGCCCTTCCTCCCTTTTGGAGGATCCCTTACCAGTGGGGACCTTTACAATCTCTGTGCTGGGGCTGGTCCCCGGCAATGGATTGAACACAGTTTGTGTATTCAATCAGTTATTGAGTAATATTTTTGTTGCTTCTTCTTTTTGGCAATTACGAATAAAGCTGCTAAAAACATTCACATATAAAAAAAAATAAAATAAAATAAAAAAATACAACAGAGAGTTTAACCAGCAGACTTGAACAAGCAGAAGAGAGAATAACTTTTTTTTAAAAAAAAAAGATGACCAGCAAGGGGATCTTAACCCTTGCCTTGGTGTTGTCAGCACCATGCTCTCCCAAGCAAGCCAACCTGCCATCCCTATATAGGGATCCGAACCTGTGGCCTTGGCATTACCAGCACCACACTCTCCAAAGTGAGCCATGGGCTGGCCCAGAAGAGAGAATTTCTGACCTTGAAGACAGGCTGTTTGAATTATCACAGGCAGACCAGAAAAAAGAAAAAAGAATCAAAAAAAAAAATGAAGAAAATTTAAGAGAGACCACTGTCAACGTCCGAATCATGGGTATTCCAGAAGGGGAGGAAAAAGGAAATGGCATTGAAAACATACTCATTGAGATAATAGTAGAAAACTTTCCAGGTATAGGGAAAGTCACAGATCCACAGATTCAGGAAGCCCAAAGATCACCAAACACATTCAACCCAAAAAGGTCCTCTCCAAGACATGTGATAATCAAAGTGAAAAAAATCAAAGACAAAGAGAGAATCTTAAAAGCTGCAAGAGAGAAGCAGCAAGTCACTTATAAGGGAGCCCCAATCAGAATAACATCAGACTTTTCATCAGAAACTCTAAAAGCCAGAAAATAATGGGATGATATATTCAAAACACTAAAGGACAAAAATTGCCAGCCAAGAACTTTACCCAGCAAAGCTATCCTTCCGAAATGAAGGACAAATAGTATATTTCTCAGACAAACTAAAATTGCAGGAGTTCACTACCACACAACCAGCCCTACAAGAAATTCTCAAGGAAGTACTGGGTTTGATACCACAAAAACAACTATCACTACCATGAATACATGAGAAAGAGCAATACCTACCAGCAAAACAAAAATGCTAACAAAAGAGAGAAAAAATAGTTTATCTATCACCCCAAGTAACCAACAAATACATAAGACAAACAGAAAATTCGAAAGAAAGGAACAAAAGATACTTAAGACATCTAAACAAAAATCAGTATAATGCTAGGAGTAAATCAACACCTTTCAATAATAACTCTGAATGTAAAGGGACTAAGTATTCCCTATCTAAAGACACAGACTGACTGACTGGACTAAAAAGATGGACCCAACAATATGCTGTCTCCAAGAGACTCACTTGACCTGTAAAGACACACATAAACTAAGAGTGAAAGGATGGAAAAAGATATACCATGCAAGTAGAAATGAAATACAAGCTAGAGTAGCTATTGTTATATCAGATAAAATAGACTTTAAAGCAAAAACCATTAAAAGAGATAAAGATGGCCAATACATAATGATAAAAGATCTATCCATCAAGAAGACATAACAATCATAAATATATGCACCTAATGTCGGAGCTGCCAGATTTACAAAGCAAACACTATTAGATCTAAAAAAAGAAATAGACACTAACACCATAATAGTGGGGGACCTGAACACTCCACTCTCATCATTGGATAGATCATCTAGGCAAAAGAATCAACAGAGAAACACAAGATCTAAACAATACTTTAGACCAATTGGATTTGGCAGATGTCTACAGAACATTCCACCCAACAATCTCACAATATTCACATGGAACATTCTCCAGGATAGACAACATGTTAGGTCACAAAGCAAGTCTTAACAAATTCAAAAAAATTGGAATTATTCCATGTATTTTTTCTGATCACAATGGATTAAAATTAGAAATCAATAATAAATGAAACTCTGAAAACTATACAAACACATGGAAATTATACAACACCCGCCTTGGCCGTACAGCAGTAGAATGTGATGACTCAATGCGCAGTAATGCTCAATAACTTTTTATATACATCTGTATAAATTACTGACTAGGGCTATACCAATATGAGCTATAGTTAATTAATTCAGTGAATATTTATGAAGCATCCACTATATGCCACTCGTTATTCTAGGTGCTGGCAAGATATCAGTGACCAAAGCTGCATTAAATGCTTATTATTGCATTAAATGCTTATTTCAGAAGAATGGAAAGATGGCAAATAAATAACCTAACACTTCACCTTAAAGATCTAGAAAAACAAGAACAATCCGAATCTGAAGTTAATAGATGGAAAGAAATGATTAAGATCAGAGCAGAACTAAATGAAATAGAAATATGAAAAACAATACAAAAGATCAATGAAACAAAAAGTTGGTTCTTTGAAAACATTAATAAAATCAACAAACCTTTAGCAAGACTAACAAAAGAAGAGAGAAGACCCAAACAACAAAAGTTAGAAACGAAAAGGTGATATTACAACTGACACCTCAGAAATACAAGGAATCATCAGAGATTACTATAAACATCCATATGACAACAAATTTGAAAATCTGGAGGAAATGGATAAATTTTCTCCATTTCTCCAATGGATGCATACAAATTACCAAAACTGAGCCAAGAAGATATAGAAAATCCGAACAGACCAATAACAATAAAAGAGATTGAAGCCGTTATCAAAAGGCTCCCAACAAAGAAAAGCCCAGGACCGGACAGGTTCACTGCAGAGTTCTACCAAATCTTCAAAGAGGAACTGATACCAGTTCTCTACAAACTGTTCCAAAAGATTGAAACAGAGGCGGCCATTCTCCCAAACTCATTCTATGAGGCAAACATCACCCTGATACCAAAACCAGACAAAGATGCATCAAAAATAGAAAACTACAGGCCAATATCCTTGATGAATACAGATGCAAAAATCCTCAATAAAATACTAGCTAACTGAATACAGCAGCACATACACAAAATTATACACCATGATCAAGTGGGATTCATCCCAGGTACGCAAGGTTGGTTCAACATATGCAAATCAATAAATGTGATGCACCATGTTAATAAAAGCAAAGACAAAAACCACATGATCATCTCTATAGACACTGAAAAAGAATTTGGCAAAATTCAACATCCTTTCATGATAAAGACTCTCCACAAGTTAGGCATAGATGGAAAGTGTCTCAACATAATTAAAGCCATATACGATAAGCCCACTGCCAATATCACCCTGAACGGGGAAAAGCTGAAAGCTTTTCCCTTAAGAACAGGAACTAGACAAGGATGCCCACTCTCACCACTCCTATTCAACATAGTGTTGGAAGTACTAGCCAGAGCAATCAGAAGATAAGGAAATAAAGGGCATCCAGATTGCAAAGAATGAAGTCAAGCTGTCCCTTTTTGCAGATGACATGATCCTATATATTGAACAGCCTAAAGCTTCTATAAAAAAGCTCCTAGAGTTGATAAACAATTTCAGCAAAGTTGCAGGGTACAAAATATACATATGACAAAGGATTAATATCCAAAATATACAAGGAACTCAAACAACTTTACAACAAAAAAACAAATAACCCAATTAAAAAATGGGCAAAGGAGCTGAACAGACATTTCTCAAAGGAAGATATACAAATGGCCAACAGACACATGAAAAAGTGCTCAATATCACTCAGTATCCAGGAAATGCAAATCAAAACCACACTGAGATACCATCTCACTCCAGTTAGGATGGCTAATATCCAAAAGACTGAGAACAGTAAGTGCTGGAGAGGTTGAGGAGAAAAAGGAACTCTTATCCATTGTTGGTGGGGCTGCAAAATGGTGCAGCCTTTGTGGAAAATGGTATGGAGTTTCCTCAAACAGTTACAGATAGATCTACCATATGACCCAGCGATCCCACTACTGGGAATAAACCCAGAAGAATGGAAATCATAATACCGAAGGGATACCTGTACTCCTATGTTTATTGCAGCTCTACATACAAGAGCCAAGAGCTGGAACCAGCCCAAATGTCCTGGAACCAGCCCAAATGTCCATCATCTGATGAGTGGATAAGGAAACTGTGGTACATCTACACAATGGAATACTACTCTGTTATAAAAAAGAATGAAATAGTACCATTTGCAACAACATGGATGGACTTAGAGAAAATTATATTAAGTGAAACGAGTCAGGCACAGAAAGAGAAATACCACATGTTCTCACTAATTTGTGGGAACTAAAAAATTAATAAATAAATAAACACACAAACAAATGAAGGGTGGGGGGAAGAAGACAGAATAACCACAAAAATTCCTTGAACTATTTAAGCCAAGTGGACAGATATGATGGGGGGTGGGGGGGTGGGGGAGGAACGGGTAAAGGGGCATGAAAATCAAGTACAATGTATTTTGAGAAGTAAAATAAAATAAAATAAAATTTTAAAAATTATTCATAATTGATAACATGCAACCAATCACTGTTTGGTTTCTCCAGCAACAAGTTCTCCCTCTGTCATAATATTTGTCACTGCCCAGGCTTTTTACCCCTGGCGATTGATGTTAGTTAGCTAGAGAGTAAGCATTCTATCAGATTCCATTTAGAGTCCAGAAGAAAAACAGCTATCCTTTCCTGTGAGTGGCAGATGCTTCCAGAAGCCAAATCACCCCTGAGATCTTTTATTGCATTAAAAATGGTCCCAGATGCTGCTTTCCACAAACTTCATGCTTATGTTTTCTTAGACGTTTTTTCAATGTACTGCTCCACAAAATGCAAGCCATTATCACTCTCATTTATTCTTCATGAAGGTGTGTAACAGTAATCGTGGATTCAGCAAGTGAAGCTGAAAACCATATTAATAATGTAGTTAGGTACAACTGATAGGCACTCTTGTTATCTTAACATCACTGACAGTGTTTAAGCAAAGAGGCGTTCCTGTAGCAACATCTTCACATACTGCATCCCTTCTGCTGGTATGAAGGGACTGGAGGTGAATCTTTAGTTTTCAGCTTAAGTTAGAGGTTCTCCAATATTAGTGAGCAGAAAAAATATCTGAGGGTGATTCTAACTCAAAAGGTCTCCCTCTCCTTCCTTCCCTCTCTTCACTCCAACTAATATCTCTTAAGATCTTGCCATGTATCAGACAATGCTTCAGGACTCAGAATTGGCATATTAATAAGTCCTCTGAATGATTTTCTGTAGATGGTTCAGTGAACACATTGTAGAAGAAGCCGGCCTAAAGAAACCTATAATTGATACTGTGGTTATCTCTCTAACATTTGTCTTATCCAGCTCACCAACCTAGACATACAGATGCTATATTGTGTTTAGATAGCCATCCTTCTCTGCTCAGCCATGTGCTTCAGGAGAGGCTTGCCACAGACCCAGGGTACAGACCCAGATTGTTCTAAGGCAATCATGGTTTTCCCATTTCCCTTTGCAGGGATTGGTTTAAACATAGCCATGTGATGCAGTTCTGAACAATTAAACTGAGGAGAACTCTGCAGGGTGTTTCTAGGAAAGCTTCTCTTGCTACTAATAAAAGAAACACAGGAAAAGATGACCTTTCCTTCTTTTGGACATGGCTGTATCCAGATCTGAAGGCTGGCACTGGAGCAGCTACCTTGTGCCAATGAGCCTAGCCCAAAAATAAAGCCTGCCCACCAGGATGACAGAGCAGCAAGATGGTAAGAACTTGGTCCTTGAGGATGTCATTGAGCCACTGAATTATCCAACCACAGAGCTGTTCTATCCTTGGTCCTTCAGTGCAGGATAATAAATTTCCTTGTTGTTTAACCCAGGTGGGTTTATGATTCTCTCACACTTTCTGCTAAAAAACATTCTGACTATGGACTGTGAGATCCTTAAGGAAAATAAAAAGAACAAACCATTCTGACTGGTATTGAATTTGTATGTGTACTTATTTGTTTGTTTGAAAAAGTATGCCCAATAATAACCCAGCACGCTCCAGGATTTTAATAGTGAAGAATGTTACTTGTGCAAGTCAGAATCTGATACCAATTAAATGGTGACAGCTTGGCCAATAAACAAGAATATGTTCTTCTATGGCTAGGAAGGGAGACTGCCACAGATGACAGGTCCCAAAGATACATGGAGTGTACGTATAATTTTGATTCAAGGTTTAAGCTTTCTGTAATTTACTATTAAGTAATTGTAACATAATGTCTCAGGTGGGTTCCCTACAAGCTGAGCCTGACACAGGGGTTTGTGATTTATTGAGGTTGTGGCTCTCAGGAGAAACCAGTAAAGAAGGGGGTGAAATAGGATAGAAAAAGGAGAAGAGACGAGCAAGGATGTGGTCTAAACTTGGCCTGATCCATGGGAAGTTTTGGAGCTGCGCTGTCCAATATGGTAGCCACTAGCTGCATGTAGCTATTTAAATTTAAATTAATTAAAAGTAATTAAAATGTAAAGTTTAGTTCTTCAGTCATATACTTGCAGCTCAGTGGCCACAAGAGAAGCTCACAAGTAAAGTCGTTAGCCACGGCACACACAGCAGCTCCATATTCACCATCATATTAAGGTATCTGGGCAGAGAACCAATAGTGACTACTACTCATGGTGTCTAAGCAGGCATGAGCTATGATGCAATGCTATTGATAAAGTGGTTAGCCAACACCCCTTCCTCACTGATACACCTTGGGAATTCAGAATCTCCAGGGATTGCTCCTAAAGAGAACCTTTAATCCCTATCAGTCCCTGGAGTTCAGATACATACCAACTGTATAAACATATCTGATGGGCAGGTCACTCCAGTAAAGCTCAGATTGCAAGAGAGACAATGGAGACTCAGAGAGTAAACTCTAAGGAAAAAGGGGGCATGGCCCAATGAGTAAGACTTAGAAAAAAGTGCCTGAATTTCAAAGAGGGTTGGTGACGCTGGACAGAACGTGGAGGTGCTGCCAGAACTGTCTCACCCAGCCACTGTGTCCTACAAGAAAGAAGATGAGAGTATACGTTTTTATTAAGCACTCATCACACACTGTAATACATTTTGACATGTTTTTTGTCTGTCTACTCTTTGGTTACGTCTTCATATACCAACTTTGTAATAACATCTTCTATAAGTGATATAATAGAATATGATTCAGTCTTTCCACTTGCATGGTTGATCAAAATTTGTTTTTTATTATTGCTACTTTAGAAACATTTCTTTTTGCCTCACAACTTGTTATGAGGGATGCCACATCTCAAACTTCCTCCTCAGTTCCTTGATCAGGGGTTTCTTCTTGTCTGGGACAAAGTCCTCTGATAATACAGCCATGTGATCTCACTCTCCACGGCCTCCCAATAGCTGCTGCCGTTGCAGCTGGTTCAGCTCAGGTCAGGTCCTCCCTGCCGTGTTCCAGCACTGGGTCAATCCCCAGGGGAAGGCATCGTGGAGAGAGAGATGCAGGATGAGGTAACCATGAACCTGAGTCACAGTCACCCCTAAGCAGGAAGCAGAGGAGCTTCTCGTTCAGATTCTTCTCCCTGTGGTCAAAGACAGAATCCAGAGGCTAAACGACACTGACGGTGTTCTATTCATATCCCTCAGTGCACACCAGCCCAACTTCTAACTGCTAGCACCTGTGATTCTACCTTAGGGCTGCTCTCTGGCCCCTGAAGCTCATTTTGCTCACCTGTGTGGCAAGCTGCAGGTATCTAGGAATTACTACTCCTCTTTCCCCGTAGCCTTCAGCCAACAATGAATGGAAGTTATTGTATAAATACCAAAGCTCCTTAACCCTTGGATGGAATACCTGAACGTGATCTACACTGGCTCCTAGAGTTCCTTGTCACGACGGAGCTGCAGTTGCCCTCACAGTAACCGGCTTGATAATGCCCGTACCTCCTTTATTTGGCCACCTTTCCTGGACTGTCTCACTTCCCCTTCTACTGGTATTTATTTGCCTCCAAAATGAACTTCAGTAGATCCCCGAATCCGGGGGATACGTTCCAAGACCCCCAGTGGATGTCTGAAACCGAGGATAATAGCAAACCCTATGTATACTATACATATATACACTATGGTTTTTTTCTTACACATACATACCTGTGATAAAGTTCAATTTATAAATTAGGCACAGTAAGAGATCAACAACAAAAATAAAATAGAACAATTATAACAATATACTGTGATAAAACTTATGTGAATGTGGTCTCTCTCATTAAAAATATCTTATTGTACTGTATTCACCTATTTTGCAGTTGAAAACTGAAACCGCAGAAAGCAAAACCTCAGATGGGGGGACTACTGTACTTACATTTGAGTCATTGTTTCCACATCTGCTTCTAGGGGTACCCAACAAAAGTGCTAGACAAAGTCCACCAGGGGCAGTTGTCACCGGGGACTGGGAGATGTGCACATAGTGCCAGCAGCCTGCTGTCTAAGTAATAGGGCCATCATCAGGGCACAGAGGCTGGGACAGCATGCCATGTCTTCTGAATGGCTAGCTTAATTCTGAAGTGAAGGTTATTAGCAAGTGTATGAGCCATACAACAAGCCACATACTCTATATCACTCTTATCAGTTATAAAGCTGATACTTTGTTTTCCATCTGTCTGACTCCTGTGTTTATCTCTCAATTCATTCAGAACTAAAAAGAGAGTGGGAGGTCATTGAGACTCTTGAAACTATTAAGATGAACATGTGAGAAAGATAGGAATTCAGGATGAGCAAAATCCAGGGAGATGGGGCAGAGACTGGCTGGATACTTGCCACTGGCCTGAGAGAAGGAGCAACTCTATAGTCTGTAAAAGAAGAGGCAGAACAAGGTTCTAGGCAGCATACCAGAATAAGAATTTTGGAATAGAGACAGGGTAGAAGCCAAATAATCAGAACACATGGGAGTGCTTGGGATGGGATCCTGTTGATGATACTGGAACTCAGTGATCAGAGCTGGGTCACTGCAACCAGAATGGAGTAGCATCATCCATGCTGACGAATAGCTTGAGGGGCAAGAGCTAGTCAAATGCCTCCTTAACAAGCTATGATTGAGCCTGGTGGCAGCAGGCTGGGCTGCCGCTGCAGACACCGTAATCCCAGCTGTGGACAGAAACTGAGGAAACAGCATAGTCCCGATCAATTCTGCAATCAAATATTCAAAAGACTGGCACAATTCTATCCTTATTTGCAAAGGGGCAACACTGTTCTTTATCAAGCCACAGAGAGGAAAATACCATTCTTCAGACACTTTTCTCAGATTTTGCAGACCTTAGCTTTAAAAGCCCTCCTGCCTAGCTTGTCTCTTTCCTCTTGTCTGTTAGGATTCATAAATCATGAAGGAACTCCAGCTGCTCAAATGACTTCAAATGTGTCCTGGGCCAGACAAGTTGCATAGAAGGTATACACTCTGTCAGTTATAAACCCAACTAAAACCAGCCTAAGCAGAAAGAGAATTTATTGGTTCAGATAACTGGGAAGGATCCTGGGCTAGTTTAGAGGTTGAGAAGAAGAGCCGAAGAATCTGAGGCCTTCGGGACTGGACCTGTGACCTTGCTGCCAATAGACTATCTCATCATCTGATTCTCAACACAGTTTGTCTCTGTTTTTCTTTTCATATTCATCTTATTCCCTCTTAACTGCCAACAGGCCTTTACAACACCTTCAATACCCCAGCAGCCCAAGAGTAACATGCTCTCAGCTTAACGGAAGAAAGAGGTCCGTGTTTCACTTCCCCAGAAGGACATTTATTAGTACTGCCTGGATCTTATGCTTATTTCATGGCCCAGCATATAATAGACAATCAACATATAGTCTTGAATAAATGAATAAGATTGTAATGGTCCCTGTGACAGATATAACCCTCATTGTTGTAAATTAATCAATTTTAGTTTAAGCCTCCATTTGGAGATGCTGGTCCATGTGCACTTGCTTCTGAGATATGTCTGCTTTCAGCATGTTGAGGAAACAGTTTCTGAGCCTGTGAGACTGAGAGCTTTGGAAAATTCAGCAAGGCAATTAAATGTCACACTGGAGGTCCCCTGGAGGTCTGCTCTGCTTTTCTCAGATGACCACCTGTTGATGCAACATGACTTTCCCTACTTGAATCTCTACACTGAGAACTTATTTATTAAATATATTTTTTCAAACTTATCTTTATGATATCATTATGAAATAATTATAGTCAGATAAGATTTTACTGTTTCTATTAAATACCTAGGAAAGTCCTGGCATATACCGGGTAAGTCAGTGTTTTCCTGAACACTAGGTGATCCATGAAAAGGGGTTCTTGGTCAATTGGGAAGCCTCCGAATGATTCACAATACATGTTCTTTCAGAACAAAGGTTCTGAAAGAAAGAGCAGTTCAGACCTGTATGAACTGAAATCTGTTTAACAAAGATCAAAAGGATTTTGCAAAATTATTGGATACTAAATCTCCTGTTTCTGCATACATCTTCTCTTGTTTCCTCTTGTTTTTATAGAGGATCTATTCCCTTCCACCTAAGGCCAGTCCCTCCACCTATGCCTAGGACCCTATCCTCTCCTCCATTCTCAGGAATCTTCCCTCTTTAACTCTTTGTGGCTCAACATCCTCTCCGTCTAGAATCTTTCCCATCAGCATTTACACAAACTCAAGAGTCTCCCTCAATCCTTGCTCTTAATGTGGTCCATTGACCAACAGCATTGACATCACCGAGGAGCCTGTTAGAAATACAGAATCTCAGTCCCCATCCCAGGTCTGCTCGATTATCTGCATATTACCAAGAACTCCAGGTGATTTGTATGCACATTAAAGTTTGAGAAGCCCTGCTCTAAACCACAGCTGGGTTTCTCTTGTAAAAGTGCAAAGTAGATTTTATCTTACTTCTGCTAAAAAAACACCCTGGTTTTCCCAGATTCTCCCTCCCTTCTACAACTGCTAACATTTTCCAAAACTAATTTTCTAAGGATCCAAAGTCAACACTGGGTGAAGTCACTGGCCCCACCTGGTGACAGCTCCTGATTCCTTTGCTCTGTGGATTTTGCACTATGTGAGGTAGTGACCTCAGAGTGCAAAGTCCACTTGCAGAGGATTTTGATTTCTTATTTCCTACATAAATGACATTTTCAGAATGTGCCAGTCATGTGCCTGTCTGTTCTTAGCTCCACTCTCCAATCTTAGTATTGCAAGGGGCTGAATCTACAACTATATTTTACAGGCTCCCTTGCCAACTAGGTGCTGCCAGTGGGAAGCACTGGTAGAAAACTGAGGGTGGGAGGCAGGCTGGTGTCTCCCTCATGGTGGGACCACCTTTGTGATTCCCATCTTGTTCCTGTTCCTAATATCTCTTCCTTCTCATCCTAGGGGTGGTAGCAGCTTCCTGCTATTGCTAATCGCTATGTTGCCTCATCATTCTGTTTGGCTTTTTGGTTTTTCTAACACCTATACAACTAGTTCACCATACCTGGCATGGGTTATGTTTTCTTGATTTGACCCTAACTGATATGATAATGGAAGTACTAGAAAATGGGGGATGGAAGAAGGAGAACATTTCAGACATAGGCAAATTCTACTTGAGTTGGTGGACTACTGTGAAGTCCAGGCACCTCAGGGAAGGTGATGGAGACCAGGAGGCAATGGCAGCACATTGATATCTGCGAGGTTTTACCTAGTCATCAGTCTAACAGTGGTTTTCTTTGAAAGTTAATGTCCTCCACACGAGGGGTTGTGGGAAAGTTTCATGAATAGAGAAAAGGGCAGGTTACAGAGGACAACCCATCTCCCTGCACATGAGCAATTCTCTCTGATGTTGTCAGTAAGCCACAAGCAAGTGAGTGCTGTCATCCAGTTGCCTGGGGTGGGAGTCAGAGGAGTTGCCCCACAACAGAAACCTCTTAATCTGGGAACAGGTTGGGTACAACTGTTTGGCTGCAACTATAATCTGTCCTGGGTTGGGCCAGCTGCTGAGTTGCCACAGTTGGTGGTTGGGGCCTACTGTTGAACGTCAATATTTTCATAGTCATTCCACATTGCTGAGCTATGGCATCTGTACCCTGGCCCTGGGAGGACAGGCAATTCTTTCATACATAATAGGAAAAGACACAAGAGAGACTGTCTTTTTCTCTCAAAGCCAGTTGCAAATCAGCACACTCTGAATAATGCCCTTTCAAATGGAGAAAGATTAGAATTCTGGAATCACACACTCTGGGACCATTAGAGATGCCAGTTTACTGACCATGATTTTTGCAAGATGATTCTGCAGTAAAATGTAAGCCTCAAAGTCTGAAATAAATAAAATGTGAGTAAAAATCCATCACTCTTAAAGGGTCACATATCAAGACAGGAAGTGAGAATTATGTTGTGCTTAAAGAATAGCCAATGCTGAGGTTGAGAGTGCTGCTGGGTAGGTGGAAGTCCCACAGATCAGGCAAGGTTTCTATTTCTCTGGAGGTTGAATCTGGAACTGCCAGTCCGTGGGTGTGCCCTCTTAGGGAGCTGTTTAACTGGTGCGGGAGAAGTCTAGGGTGAGAGCATTCTCCAAGGGAAGGAATGCCTCTCCTCCGCCTTTCACAAGCTGAAGAAGCAGGTTGGCCTGGAGGTGGGGGTGGGTGGAGCTTTTGGCTGAGACTAGAGGCCCTATCTGCCCAGTGTGAAGAGAGGGTGACCCAGAACTCTTCTTCTGGCTGCCATGGGAACCATTGAGGGCAGCTGGTGGGTAATTACCCCCCAACAGAAGGAGAGCACACGTGCTTATTCTCCTCTGAAGCTCTGCAAAGTGCAGCCATAAGCATTCTAGACCCTCCCAAATGTGGAACAGCAGTTGTGCTTTTGCCCCTGGGTTGAAAAGTCAAGCCTGATTCTTTTAACAATGCCTAAATGACTTGGACTTTCTTCATTTATTCCTATAGGAGCCTAGTACCCAGAAACCCTGATTAAGATAAAAATCCTTAGCTTATGTGTTAAAAACAAACTTCCATGGTTAAGAGAAAGTCAGTAAACAGTATTTTTTTAGTTTTAATTTTCTTAAGTTATAAGTGTGACCCTTTAAAAATTATTGATGACAGAAAAAAAAAAGTATTGTTTACAATTTCCTCCCTTCCTCCTAAGGAAACAGTTCCTAACAACCAGAGGATCTTTTGTTTGCTAACTGCAAAATCTTCCTTCTAACTTCTTGTAACAATTGCCTCACCTGCACAGGAGGATGGAGTTAAGTGATAAATATATAGGAATGCAAGTTTGGAGAGGTGGAGCAGAGATAGCTCTGCTTCAGGAAAGGAGTGACAGAGATGTCCAAAGTCCCTGGACCAGGTACAGAAGGCTGAGCCAAACAAGGCTAAAGTCTGCATGGGGAGGACTAGACAGTAACCCACAGGACGGCCGGTAGTGTTGTTTGGGGAGAAAATATATATTTAATAAGATTATTTGGAGTGAAATATTATGCACTATACAATGTAAACCATGCCTCTTGTTCCCTATAGAAAATGTAGACTCTAGAAAGTCTAGATTCAAGAATAAAATAACCATTTTTCAATATTGTGTAGAAGAATCTGTTTTCTTATGGAGATTTGGTTAAAGTAGCATCCTGTTCTAAGACTGAGGCAGGAAGGATACAGCACCACTTTTGGGGCTCAGCTACATGTTGGCTGTATAAAAGTTGATAAATTAAAAATTGTGTCAGCATCAATAAATTCCCAAGGCTCTGGGAGGACAGGTATGTGGCAGTAGTCACATCCCACACAACCCAGAACATTGCTAAACTGTTTACTTTAGGCCTAGAGTCCAAACATGGTGTCACCGCAGATAGCTATAAATTAATGTAAAGAATGTTAAAATGAACTATGTGACACTTACTTATGGATTTAGCAATTGTTTAAAGAGCAAGATGTAACCATTAACCAATCACTAATTCATGTTGTGCTACACAACCAATGTAAAAACCTGATTAAGGAGGTTGTGACTTCTTTTGCCTTCCCTTTTTGTGATTATAAAATGTTGGGCCGGCCCGGTGGCGCACTGCGCTGGTGCGCTGCTTGGGAAGCGCAGCGGCGCTCCCGCCGAGGGTTCGGATCCCACATACAGACCGGTTCCCGCTCACTGGCTGAGCGAGGCGCGGGGGCAACACC
>NW_007741040.1:0-12145 GCF_000696425.1 Galeopterus variegatus | reverse complement strand
GCAACACTGAGGGTTGCGATCCGTTGCTGGACACGGAAAAAAAAAAAAAAAGACAAAAAAAAAAAATAAAATGCTGATGCTCCGTTTGTACCTCGGTGCACTTCCGAAGGTAACCTGGAGGTGTTTCCAGAGCTGCAGTCACTCAAATTTGGCTCAAATAAACTCTCTGTTGTTGAAGCCATGCCTCAGTTTCCTTCCTCAGGTTGACATTTAAGAAGATGTTCAAAACATACAGAAACACACAAAGTAAAAAGTGAAATTTTTACTCCCCATTTTGATTAATTACACTGCTCAGAGTTAACCTATCCACAACTAATAGTTTGGTGTGTATCCTCCAGTGTTTTTCCTATGCATTTATAGGCATATACATAATTGGTTATTTGGCTCAAAAACAAGTCAAGGTTAAAAATAATTTTTCTTAAAAAATTTGAAGGTATTGCTCCATTGCCCACTTCTTTAACATGTTAAAACTAATTTTTGAATAGCTAATACATTCTTGGGGTATGAATTCAAAAGATAAAAAGGATATAAAAGTAAGTCTCCTCACCACTGATCTTTCCAGCTTCCTAGTTCCTTACTGGTGGTAACTACTGTTACTGGATTTTTATGTGTCTTTCCAGATGTATTCTGTAATATCTATGTGCTTACAAATATACATACACACATATATTGAATCATATGAAATTGCCATTTTTGAAGTTTAACAATAATTAAAAAATTGATAATCAACAATTTCATGATATTCAACCTAACATATATACATATATAAATTTTAATCACACTAATGGTAGCACACTAATATACACTAATGTGTACTTTGATTTCTCACCTAACAGTAAATCTTGAGATCTTCCCATATCCATAGAGCTGCATCATTCTTTTAGAATTTTATGCCTATTTATTAGTTTTCTTGGCAAAATATTTTTAAATTTACATACAGTAAAATTGAGTTTTATTTTTGATTTACAGTTCTGTGAGTTTTTTTTTTTTTTTACAAGATGACCAGTAAAGGGATCTTAACCCCTGACTTGGTGCTGCCAGCACCATGCTCTCCCAAGTGAGCTAACCAGCCATCCCTATATAGGGATCTGAACCCACTGCCTTGGTGCCATCAGCACCATACTCTCCCAAGTGAGCCACGGCTGTCCCTCAGTTCTGTGAGTTTTGACACATGTACAGATTTGTATACCCACCACCACAGTCAGGTAACAAATATTTCAACATATCCATGTAAACAACAACCAAAACAGAATATTACCAGTGGCCCAGAATCTTCCCCCAAACCCCCATCTTTATTGCTATGCCTTTCTCACATCCCAAGACAATATTTTCCTTGACTTCTAACCCATAATGAGTTTTTGCTTATTTGAAATCATATAGCATATTTATTTGTTTGCCTTCTTTTGTTCAACATTATGTTCAGATTCATCCACATTACCTCGCGATTACTATAGAACTGTGAACTGCACAATATTTCATTATATTATAGTATTTTTTGACATGAAAAATTAAAAACAAACTTTTATATAGATTGACAAATTAAACTTTTTTTTATGGCTTCTGGATTTTGTGTAATACTTCAAAAGGCCCTTAGCACTCCAAAATTATAAAATTCTCCTATTTTTTTCCTAGTACTTTAATAATTTCATTTTTTAGGAGTGAAGAATGAATCCAACTTAATTTTTTTCAAGATATCAACCTATTATCCAAATACTAATTTAATACAGGAACTTTATGGTGGATACAATTACATGTCTTTATTTATAGATGAAGGAAACAAAACATACAGAAGTTAAGTAACTTTCCCACATCACAGGTAATAAATGCAAAGTTGGGATTTGAACACAGTCAGTTGACTTTATGAAAATGTGCTTATTCATTGTGCTATGTAGCCTTTCCACCTGGGGGAACAGTATCCAAATGGTTTTAAGAGTGAATCTGTTTACTTAGGAGAGTCTCATTAGCAAGCTGTTACTTAATAAAGAGTAGGGAATTTGACACCTTCTCACCTCCATTTCATCAGCCCTTCTCTTTGTTACCAAGAGACCTCATTCTTGAAATAAGATTTATTTCTCAGACCAGTGTTGGGTTTCCCCTTCAAATGATTGTTCTCATTTAGATGTTGAGTCATCAGCTGTGCAAATATCTCTAGGCCATGTCATGTAAACAAACACAAAACTGTTAAAAATTAAATTAAACAGCTTTAAAAAAGTTAGCAGGATGTGTTTTGGAGAAGAGAAGGAAGTGTTAAACATATTAATTATAGCTGGAGACTGGTATAACAGGCAAGAAGGCCTGGGAGTCACTTTCCAGTTCTATCACTGAGATCATATGACTTAGGCAACTATTTTTTTCTTTTTCTTTTTTTAACTTTCTTTGTGACTATTTGTCAAACAAAGCCAATAACAGTAATAATGTAGCCCCCCCCTTTTCCCTTGTTTGCTTACTTTTTGCTTACAATGGGAATTAAATTAAAAACAAAAATACAACAACAACAACAAAACTCTAAAGATAGGTTCCAACAGGCTGAAAAGTTGTCTAAATTCCAGGGAGAGTCATGGTTTAAGTTTAGACTCTGATGTGTAGACCTTTCTTCCACAGGAAATTTTCCAACTATTTTATAACTGTAATTTACACAGCCTTACAATGTTCTTTTTCAAAAGTAAATATTAAAAACATATTTTGAAGTGTTCTGATGAAATACATTAAACAGATCTTTGTTACTTGCTACAACCAAAGTCTCTCTATGTACATGTATATATGTGTATATACGTATATATGTATGTGTATTATGTGTGTGTGAAGAATATATATATATTCTTCCCTGACACAAGTATTGGGAAATCTGGTATGCAGGTATAGAACTTTCACATTTGAAAATAGTGCTCTGAATGTACACAATAAAGTATTTCTTTTTTGGCAAGCAAGTAAGAAAGTATACACTGATGAAGGAACTTGAGTATTGATCAGTAAATCATTTTGCAGCTAAGAGGTGGGGAACATAGAGAAATCAATATCTGTTGGAATCTATGACAGACTTCAAAAAGTTCATGGAAAAATGAAATTAAAGGATAAAAATGAAAAATATAAACCTTATTTCCCAATGTAAACTCCATAAATTTCAAGACATTTGTTAAGCAGTAACAGCCATTTAGTCCAACCCTAAAGAATTGAGGATCCTGGGAATTTAACCATGTCAATGCAGTCTTTTTTACATTATCAACTGAAGAAAAATGTGTGCCTTTAAAGATTTTTTAAGATTAGGAAACAAAAAGAAAGCAGGAGGAGCCAAAACAGGACTGAAAGGTGGATGTCTAGTGATTTCCCACTGAAACTCTCACAAAATTGCCGTTGTTTGATGAAAGGAATGAGCAGGACCACTGTTGTGGTGCAGAAGAACTCTCTGGTAAAGCTTTCCTGAGCGTTTTTCTGATAAAGCTTTGGCTAACTTTCTCAAGACACTCTCATAATAAGCAGATGTTATTGTTCTTTGGCCCTCCAGAAAGTCAACAAGCAAAATGCCTTGAGTATCTCGAAAAACTGTAGACATGATTTTTGCTCTTGACTCATCATCTTTTGTTTTGACTGGACCAATTCTACCTCTTGGTAACCATGACTTTAATTGTGCTTTGTTTTCAGGATCGCACTGGTAAAGCCATGTTTCATCTCCTATTAAAATTCTTTGAAGAAATGCTTCAGGATCTTGATCCTTCTTGTTTAAATTTTCCATTGAAAGCTCTGCTCTTGTCTGCAGCGGACCTGGGCACAACTGTTTGGCACACACCAAGCAGAAAGTTTGTTCAACTTTAATTTTTCAGTCAGAATTGTATAAGCTGAACTCATTGAGATGTCTATGGTGTTGGCTATTGTTTCTGCTGTCAGTCATTGGTCCTCTTCAATTAGGGCACAAACAAGATTAATTTTTTCCTCACAAATTGCTGTGGATGGTCTGCCACTGGGGGCTTCACCTTCACCATCGTCCCTTCCCTTCTTAAAATGAGTTTTCCATTTGTAAACTGCTGATTTCTTTGGGGGTGATGTTCCCATAAACTTTTCGTAAAGCATAATTGATTTTACCATTCTCTCACCCAAGCCTCACCATAAATTTAATGTTTGTCCTTGATTCAATTTTAGCAGAATTCATGTTGCTCTGATAGGGGTTCTTTTCAAACTGTCTTATCCTTCTTAGTGTCTCAAACTAGATCCTGTTCAGACATGTTATAACAAGTTATTATGAGTTTATTTTGGTGCAAAACATTTTTACAACTCAAGCCTATTTTTTTTCATAATATGCATTTTCCATGATCTTTTTGAAAACCGCTCATATGTCTCCAGAGTAAGGGATCCAGAGGCAGGCAGTGTGGTGATGGCATGGGGATGAGCCATGAAGCTCTGGGTTCAAATGCTGCCTCTACCATGACCAAACTGTGTTACTTTGGGTGAGATTCTTAACTTCTCTGAGCCTTAGGTTTTTAATTTTTATACAGTAAAATTCATTGTTTGTGGTATATAGGTTTTTGGGTTTTGACAAATGCATGGTTATATATTCACCACCACATTTATGATATGAACTGGTTTCATCACCCCAAAGTGATGCCCCTTTTGTAGCTAACCCCACTCCTACTCCCATTCAATTCCTAGCAATCACCAATCTGTCATATAAATGCAATTATACAATATGTATGGCTGCTTTTGGGTCAAAAGAAGCAAAACCTACTGAGCAAAACCTACCTGAGATCCATCCAAGTTGTTGCATGCATCAATAGCTCATTCTTTATATTGCAAAGAAGTATTCCATGGTGAGGATATACTACAGTTTGTTTATCCATTTATTGGCTGAAGAACATCTGGTCTGATAATTTGTCTTTCAAGGAATTTGTCTATTTTTCTACATTGTTGTATTTGTTGGCCTAAACTTTTTTGTGGTATTCCCTTATAATATCTGTAGGATGTGTGGTGATATCCCCTTTAATTTCTAATTGCAGGGGCACACCTGGGGTCCTCCCGCAGACCCAGAAGGAGAAGGAGCCAACAGGATTACCACTGGTGTTGGGACCGAGGGATCTCGGGGAAAAGTGAGCCTGCTGCCCGCCAACCCAGCCCCGTGAAAGAGACCCTCAGACAGGGCAGGGGATCTGTCAGGGCAGTTCCACTTTA
The DNA here is from genome assembly GCF_000696425.1 of Galeopterus variegatus. Taxonomy (NCBI): domain Eukaryota; kingdom Metazoa; phylum Chordata; class Mammalia; order Dermoptera; family Cynocephalidae; genus Galeopterus; species Galeopterus variegatus. The sequence continues at coordinate 6,988 of NW_007741040.1, read as the reverse complement.
TGGCCGTTACACTGCGATTTATATAAGCAAGCAAGTAGGGGCTTTCCATGAACTAACCAATCAATTAAAGGATCATGCAGTCATGCATTTTGTACTAACATGTTGAGCATAGCGATCACACAGGGTTCACGAGTGCGGAAATACTGGAGGACCAATAAAAACCAATAAAAACCTTTTGGAGCTATCTTGGAGCCTCCCCTACTTCCCATGGGTGCCATCTTCATCCTCCACCCATAGGCACCATGTGGCTCACACATAATGTTTGCTCCTAAAAATGGGCCCAACATCTGATATTGGTAATTAGTGTTTCTCTTTCTTTCAATGAGTCTTACTGGGGGCTTATCAATTTTATTAGTATTTCCTAAGAACCAAATTTTAGTTTTGTTAGTTTTTCTTTATCATTTATCTATTTTCCATTTCATTGATTTTTGCTTTTATCTTTATTATTTCACTCCTTCTACTTACTTTGGGTTTAATTTGCTCTTCTTTTTCTAGTTTCTTAAGGTAATAGCTTAGATTATTGCTTTTGAATCTTTTTTCTTTTCTAATATAAACATGTAATGCTATAAAGTTCCTTCTAAGCACTGCTTTAGCTGTATCTCAAAATGTGTGGTATGTTCTGTTTTCATTTTAATTTAGTTAAAATATTTTCTAATTTCCCTTGTGCTTTCTTCTTTGACACATGAGCTAATTGGAAATAAGGTGCTTAATTTCCAAATATTTGGGGATTTTCCAGATATCTTTTTGTTATTAATTTCTAATTTATTTCCTTTGTGATGAGAGAACACACTGATATTAATCTTCTGAAATATATTGAGATATGTATCATGAACTAGCATAAAGTCTATCTTCGTGAACACTGCAGGTGTACTAAAAAAGAATGTTTACTCTGCAGTGGGGTGTAGTTTTTGAAAAATGTTAATTAGGTAAAGTTGGCTGAGCCAAATCCTCTATATTCGCACCAATTTTTTTTTTTTTTTCAAAAAAGATGACCGGTAAGGGGATCTTAACCCTTGACTTGGTGTTGTCAGCACCATGCTCACCCACTGAGCGAACCGGCCATCCCTATATGGGATCCGAACCCGGGGCATTGGTGTTATCAGCACCGCACTCTCCCGAGTGAGCCACAGGCTGGTCCAGCGCACCAATTTTTAAATTTTATTTTTTGTCTATTTTTTCTATCAAGTACTGAGAGAGGTTTTATTTATTTTTTTTTCCTTTTTGTCTTTTTTCATGACCGGCAACGGATTGCAACCCTCAGTGTCGCGCCCGTACCGGCCCGGGACCGGCAACGGGATCGCAACCCTCGGTGTTGCTCCCTGCACCTCGCTCAGCCAGTGAGCGGGAACCGGTCTGTATGTGGGATCCGAACCCTCGGCGGGAGCGCCACCACGCTTCCCAAGCGGCACACGGTAGCAGTGCGCCACCGGGCCGGCCCCACTGAGAGAGGTTTTAAATTTTCTCTTTAACACTAAGGTCAAGGGTTCGGATCCCTTTACTGGCCAGCAGCCACAAAAAAAAAAAAAAAAAGATAAAATTTCTCCTTCCTGTTCTGTCAGTTTATTTCATGTATTTTGAAGCACTGTACTTGATGAATACACATTTAGGATTGTATGAATTCTTGATGAGTTAACCCTTTTATAGTTTTGAAATGTCCTTGTTTATCTTTGTAATACTTCTTGTCTACAGTCTACTTTACTTGGCATTAATATAATAATACCAGTTTTTTTGTTTTATGTTTTTGGCAGCTGGCTGGTAAAGGGATCTGAATCCTTTACCTTGAGCACTACTAGTTTTCTTATGATTCATGTTTACATATTATAGTGGATTCTTTAATGCATTGCTCGGATGTGATTTGAGGACTAAGGCAGTCATTGCCCTAGCTGCTGGTAATATTGACTGTGGGGTGCTCACACTTGTCTGGGTATTATCTTCAGCTGAAGAAATCTGCCTTTCTCAAGGGTATTGCATTCTCCTTTTCCCCCATCCAAGTTCCAACAAATCTCCTTTAAGAAAATCTTAGAGTCTGTTATCAGAGGAGTTTGATTTGTGACACATGGTATATCCTTTTCCATAGTTTTACTATTAACTTTTCTGTGTCTTTATATTTAACTTGCATCTCTAATAAAAAACATATAGTTGGATCTTGTTTTTCTATCCATTATGACTGTCTCTGTCTTTTAATTTAAACATTTAATCAATTTATATTTAATGTACTTTTGATATGGTTGGGTTTAAGTCTACCATCTTGCTATTTGCTTTCTATTTGTCCCATTTGTTCTTTGTTCCTTTATCTCCTCATTGCTGCCTTCTTTTTGATTATTCTTAGTACTGCATTTTATACTCGCAATGAGACTTTAAGCTATATTTTTAATTTTATTGTATTCTTTCTTTAGTGGTTCTCCAGGCATTATAAAACATACTTATTATAGTGTAATGAATTAATATTATACCACTTCATATGTAATGTAAAAATCTTATTACAGTACCTGTATTAGTCCATTTCTGTTGCTTATACCAAATACACGGAACTAGGTGATTTATTGCTTATAGTTTCAGAGGCAAGGTGGTCCAAAATCCTGGAAACACATCTGGTGAAGGGGTTGGCAGAGTATCACATTGCAAAAATGGTGGAGCAGAGAGAGCAAGAGAGGGACAGATTCTTTTCTCTCTTCTGTTAAAGCCCTCAGAACCATGCCCCTGACCACCATTTTAATCCATTCACCACGGCATGGTCCCACAGTCCAATCCCTCTTCAAGGCTCCACCTTTCAATTACCATAAAGGATTTCCCACCCTCTTAGCAGTCACATGGGGGCCAAGTTTCTAAAACTTGGGGGACACAGTTCAAACTTCAGTGAATTTTGGGGGGACATAATTCAATCCATTACAGTACCCTTCCACATACCCATTTTTTGTCCTTCATACTATTGTCATGGATTTGTTTGTATGTTATAAACCTCACAATATAAGGTCGTTATTTTTGCTTTAAATGGTCAATCGGGTTTTAAAGAAATTAAGAAAGGAGAAAAAATAGTATTTCATGTTTACCTACATATTTATCATTTTGAGAGCTCTTCCTTCCATCCTATATATGTATCTGGTATAATTTCTCTTCAACCTCAAGAACTTTAGCATTTCTTGTACTACAAGTTTGCTGGTAACAAATTTTTTCAGCTTTTGTTTTTCTGAAAATGTCTTTATTTTGCCTTCATAAGTGAAGGACATTTTTCACAAGCAATTTTTTCAGCATTTTTTCTTTCAGCATTTTAAAGATATTGTTCCATGAAGTCATTATTTTTGTTGGTCTGTATATATCTTTTTCCTCTGACTGCTTTTTAAGGTCTTCTGGACATTGGGAAGAATAAGTGGCATCCATTCAATTTTCAAGGAAGATTTTGAGGCAAATAGGTATGGAGTGCTGATGTAAACCATGGAATTGCTGGAAGCCCAGTCTGTTTCCCATGTGGTGTTATTCTAGCCTGAATAACTCAGAGTAGGAGTGGCATCCATTCAATTTTCAAGGAAGATTTTGAGGCAAATAGGTATGGAGTGCTGATGTATACCATGGAATTGCTGGAAGCCCAGTCTGTTTCCCATGTGGTGTTATTCTAGCCTGAATAACTCAGAGTAGAATAAATATGCAATTAAGAAGTATTGAGTCCCCAAGACTGCTTGGATGGAGTGAGTAAAGGTGAAGTTTTCCTAAAGATGGGTAGAGATTTGCACTGTAGAAGTTAGAAGAGAATGCTTTTGTAGAGGGGTGCCTATGGACAAAGACAAGAGAACAAGATTAAGGTCTGGGAATTGATAATTTCAAGTTAAGTTTTATGAAAAATATAACTTTTGAAGATGTTTTCTTCCCCTTCAACTATGGAAAAGTTATATTTATCATAGTTTCAAAATCTTTCTTTAATGTGCTATACTTGCTTTAGTTTATTTCAGGTGGCTAATAAAGTTTGATGAATTGCATGTCTTGAGTAGAGTTGTAATGGAAAGAAATGAGAGGTGGGGCCATAGGATGCATAATGTCTACCCCAAATCCAATTTGTTCTCCCCTCCCCTACACGCCCCACCCCCAGGTTCCCATCCTGAGAAGTCCTTTAGAGGCATACCATCAAGACACCCAGGGAGACTGCAGTCATGATTTTCAATCTGAGAGCAATAACAAATGGAGAAGTGTCCTCTGGAATAATGGAGATTTAGCGAGAGTAGAGAGACACTGAGAAGAACACATAACTTGGAAGATCAAGGAACATGCCATTTCTCCAAATATATTTAGAGGGAGTTACCCCTTGGGGAAAAAAAAGCATTAATATCTGGGTTGCATTAGTTTTATAATACAATATGAAAGAACTATTATAACATATACACTTGTGACTAAATTTTAGCTTTGCTTATAATTAAAGAAATAGAAATTAAACAAAGGTAAAGTATCACTTGTCATCCTTTTCATTGGCAAAGATCTAAAAATATATATATATGGAAAATAGCATTTCCCACCATCAATATATTTTCATAAATACAAAAAAATGGAAAAACTGAATTACAATAGAGGTTATTTGGGGGGATAAGATTATACTTTTGTTTTGTTACAGTGAGTATATATTACTTTTGTAATAAAAAAGATAAAAATACAGTGTGATATATTCATTTATAGCATGCTAAGACTGAGGCTGTATAGAGGAGAGCATGATTAACTCCATTGATGTGTGTGCATGGAGGGGTTTAGGAATGGTGTTAGAGAATGCTAGAAAGAGATGATGAAGTGTGAGCAGTATTGTCCAGGGTAGATCAAAAAAGTGGAAAAAGAAGAAAGGTACAAAGTCATTGAGGACAAGTATACTTCTGCACTCATTAAGACTTTCACAGTATTATGTAGAGGTTGTGGGCTGAAAAAAATAAAGGCAAGGCGGTATACAAAAGCAGGATGCAGAAGGGAACCACAAGTTAATTTCACATTTCTGGAGCTCTAAAGTGTGAAGAGTGGTGGCAGTGTAGTAGGAAAAGCAGGAGCCAGGTGCTGAGGGGTTCTTGTGCTGTCTGGGAGTTTGAACACTGTCATGTAGAGTAATACTAGCTTTTCAGAAGATAGATTGGAGACAAGCAAATCTGGAAGCTTAGAGATCATTTAAGTGGTGAGATATAATTTAGACTGAAACTCGTGGCAGGGTGAACAGGAAAGAAGATGAATTTGAGAAGTGTTTCAGAGTAAAAGACTGCATTAAGGTGATTTGTGGATATAGGTATTGAATGAAAGAGGGATGTCTTGACTGACTTCCAAATGTTTGGCTTGGGTAACTAACTGGGTGGATGGAGATGACATCAGCCAAGGCAGAAAATACAGATGGAAAAACAAGCTTATGAAGAGAAGCAAGAAAGTGAAGAGAAACATAAAAGTGGCAAGCCTGGAGTTGATGGTGGGGTATTTAGTAGTGGATGATTTCAGTTTTGAACATTTTGAATTTGAGGTGCCTATGGGCCATTAAAGGAAGTTGTGCAATTGACCATTAAGGGCAGTTGGATGTATTAAGACTAATTCATTCCGTAGAAATTTAGTGTCAGGCCCTGTACTCGTACTGACTCAGTCACATGACAGGCATGGTTCTTGCCCTCCCAGACCTGAGAGCCTAGTGGAGATGCTGTAATCTGGAGCTCAGTGGAAAGGTCTAGGTTGGAGCTCTCAAAATACAGAGGTAGAGTGTGATGAGTAAGAAGAGAATGAATCTCTTAGAATTTATAAGTATTATTTACTCTGAGATGTGTATGTACTCTATGCACATCATCTCTCATCTAAATTTCATAACAACCCTATAAAGTGTTATTAAAATGTTACCAATGAGGAAAATGAAATGCAGAGCTGAGACTGAGATCACAATCTGGCCTTTGAGCTGAATTTTATTACAAGAGTTGTTTTGTGGCAGTGACTTAAAAATGCCTATAGGTAGGTTTACATTATGTAGTTTGCTACTTTCCTCCATTCTGCACTGTCTCATATCATATACATATGTATATGTGTGTTTTGCTCATAAACTTCTTGCTCCCTGTAGGCATTTGACTTTGTACACTGTAGTTTGCCTAAGTGCCAAAGGTCACAAAGCGAGAAAATGGCTGACCTGTATTTAAATCACAATTTGGGTGACTATGCTCTTAACCACTCTAGTTGGCAGGTACAAAGATTCTCAGTGAGGGTTAAGAAAGTGTGTTGTGCGGTGATCCCAAAGGACTGATGATGCTTTGGTGGTCAAAAAGCAGGAAATCAGAGTTAAAGTTTACAGCTGTGTATTGGTTCCTTTGGCTAGGAGACTTCTCTGACGTATTTCTGATCTAAAGCTTGGAAAAGAACTTGATAATATACAAAACTGTTTTCTGAGGCATAGTCCCTAGTGTTGTATTGTCTGTGTTTTTGAGGTCTTCTACATAAAGTCTTTGCTCAGACCAATGTCCTGATGTGTTTCCCCTATGTTCTCTTTTAGTAGTTTAAGTTTCAGGTTTTAAATTTAAGTCTTCAATTCATTTTGAGTTGATTTTTGTATATGGTGAGAGAGAGGTGTCTAGTTCAATTCTTCTGCATATGGATATCCAGTTTTCCCAGCACCATTCATTGCAGACTGTTCTCTTCCCAGTGAATAGTCTTGGCACCTTTGTCAAAAATCAGTTGACTGTAAGCATGTGGCTTTATTTCTGGGTTCTCTTTTCTGTCATATTGGTCTATGTATCTGTTTTTATGTCAGTACCATGCTGTTTTGGTTACTATAGCGTTGTTGTATATTTTGAAGTCAGGTAATGTGATGCTTCCAGCTTTGTTCCTTTTGCTTAGGATTGCTTTGGCTATTCAGGGTCTTTTGTAGTTTCATATAAATTTTAGGTTTGTTTTTTCTATTTCTGTGGGGAATGTCACTGGTATTTTGATAGGGATTGCCATAATGATTATGTTATTCTGAAAACTACCTGAAGAGAAAAAAATGGCGACGGGTCTGGAGCGCCCG
>NW_007741039.1:25334-27196 GCF_000696425.1 Galeopterus variegatus | reverse complement strand
TGTCCTGAAAGCCCGGGGGGGGAGGCTGCTGTGTGCGCGGTGGGCGCTAGCCCGTGATTGGTATCGGCGCTCTTTGGCGGGTGGCCTCGGTCCCCCTGCCTGTTGTCGCAGCCACGGTGGTAGTTCCTAAGTCAGTATCTGTAAATTCATCCGAGTTGTTCCGGACCCTTTTCCTCCTCTTTTAGAAACGTGATTGTTTGTTCTGAATGTCACAAATACGGCTTCAAAAGGAATGGACTGCAGAATTCAGTGTTCAAAACGTGAATGCTTGTTGGGAATTGTGTGTGTATTTATATGTATATCATAGCCTTGTACAAATTAGATGACTCCTTAACCATGATTGGTGCTGTATTGGTGCTTGCTAAGTCTTTATTAGGATTTCATCATTGCTTGAAAGAAACCAGTCTCTTACCTGATAAAATATGAATAGATTGTTAGTCATAAACTTAAGTGCAGTCAGAGAATAGAGACTGTAGCTTTAAAAGAGATGTGTTGGTGACTTGAGGTACACCTGCAACACAGGTAGGGCAGGACTGGTTTCTAGGCAACTGTCAGGGGTGAAGAAAGGTGAGGTTAAAATGCCTTTTTTTTTTTTTCTAGAGAGCAAGTGTTCTGCAAAGTTTCAAGCTTTTGTAAATCTGTAAGAACGCCGTGGGTATACATAATGTCGAGGAGACTGAAATGTCTAAAGTTCACCGCACCTAGCCTTGTATTTTTTTTAACTGCATCTGTTTTTACATTTCTGTAATTACAGTTTTAAGTGAAATTTTACTTAAAGAGAGACCAAAGGCTGGGTACCTATAGCAGCAAATGAACAAATTTTGCAAAGACCTAAATAAAAGAAGCTGGTTTCTTGCTAACATGCTGACCGTAATTGGTTACCTGGATGTTATCAACCAAGTTCTTTTCCAGATATTAACAAGTCTGAAGAGAAAAACATAGAGGTTTTAGCATGGACTTCAGACACTATTTGTCATTCCCTTCACTTCATGCAGAGGTTTATTTTCACCTGTATGTTCCAGTGGACACTTGCTATTAGGTGATAGAGCTCTTCAATGAACAATTTATAATCTGATAGATATATTAGATTGTAAACTCCATAAAGACAGGAACTCTGCCTTGTACAGCTTCTATCTCATGCAGCCTTGAACATAGCTGATTTTGATAAATAATTGCATGAAAGCATGTTTTACGTTTTAAGGCTCAGCAGGATTCTACCAGTCACTGATAAGGGCTGGAAAGCAAATCTGTTTTAACTTTTTTATGGCTGTTAAGAAATATCTCGATTATTCATATTTTTGACAGGCGGGTAAAATTGTTTCAATGAATTATTTTTCTGTACTTTCGGTTCACAATAGCTACTGATCACTCTTGTGAGATTTAATTATTCTGTAGACTTGAGTTTTTGTATGAAAATAACTCTTGACTGCTGCTTCTCAGAAGTTGAACTAGATAATACTTCCTTTCTGCTAGTACTAATGGTAGCTTTTAAAAGCAAGTTGCCTAAATTACAGGTACAATCTAACTTGCTTGAAACTGACCTGATTGTCTGCATACCATCAGGTTGCTTTAGAAAGGTGAGCAGAGGAGGGAAAAGGTGGTGCCAAGGGTAATTCCAGGAATTTGAATGTCATAGGCTCCCTCTACCAGAGAAACAACTCTGCTCTTAACCTAAATAAATATGAATTGGTACTTCATCATCAGGATACATTTAGCATCCTTTGCCGGTGTTTGGCCATGCTTTATGGGAAAACAACAAAAAAAAAGCTAACAAATAGCTAACTTACTAGCTAAACACAACCCAGTTGTGGTATTCTGGCATTATTCAGAAGGTATAAACACATACTTTGTAAAGGTAGATA
>NW_007741039.1:5937-24704 GCF_000696425.1 Galeopterus variegatus | reverse complement strand
CCAGTTGTGGTATTCTGGCATTATTCAGAAGGTATAAACACATACTTTGTAAAGGTAGATAAAACTGGTGAGCTGTAGGGTCCTTAATGTAAGTTACTAGCTTAACAGAGCATTTGTTTTAAGGTAGAGAAAAGTTAATATGGGATTCAGATTTCAAAAGGTGGGTGCAAAAGATTCTGAGATTTAGAGTCTTCATTGATGCATTAGGTCTATTCTTCATACCATAAATTTGGGCAGTATCACAAAAAAACCCCAATATTCTAGGCCTCAATGAATATGTCTTTAAAATGTGGGGCCTTGGCTACATGAATGAGTCCTTTCAACTTGGAAACAATAGGAAGGTAAAGGTTAGAGGACACCCAAAAGCTCTTATCAAAGACCCACATATGTGAAACTCGATTAATTCCAAATTGTTTTTAAAAAATACTCTCCAGTCTGTGTGGCATGCTCTTCTCTTAACTTCTCATGGTCGCTTCTTTTTCATCCTTTAGATTTCAACTTAAAAAATCATCTACTCCGAGGCCTTTCCCAGTCACCTGTGTTAAGTTCGCTACCTCGATATCCCACTGCTGTTCCTGCTCCTTTCTGTGGAAGTTACCGCAATCTGAAATTGCTTGCTCGTTTATTATCTCCCTCCCTCATTATGTTGAAGGCTTCATCACGTTTCTTTTTCACCTAGCAGAGCATCTAGTCCAGAACAAGCATTTGATAAATATTTATGAAAAGAATCAATGCCTTACTCTNCTCTAAGAATTTGTGAGCTGAACACGATGAGCTATTCCTGTGTCTGCAGCTGGTTAGCATATAGGTCTTGAACGTCTCACTTAGCAGTCCTTTGCCTCACTTTCCCTAGTTACAAACAAGAGTGTTAGGAGGAGAAATGAGGTTGTTGCCTAAAGTAAAGATGCTGTAGAAAGGAAAGGTAGTGAAAGTGTGGTGGGGAAACCAGATTATTGTAAGACAGAAGAGCCGTGATAGTCTTTTTGCTCATAGCAAGATGTTTAACCTCACTTCATTTCCTCATCTGCAAAATGAAGATTATAATCCTTGCCTCTTCTTACAGGGATGTTGTGGGGATCAAGTGAGATAATGTGTAAGAAAGTGTTTTATAATTTGTAGAGTGCTCTACAAATATAAGGTATTCTATTATTAAGTTCTGGATGTTATAATAGAGCCTGTTATAATAATGCCATCATTGGGATCCAATACGTGATAGCGTATTAGGAGGAGGCCCATTGGGTGTGTGTAGTAACTCTTTTACAAGTACAGACGGACCTGTGTTCTATCAAATACTGTGCTGTAACGGGTTATGTTGTGGGGGGGCATCAGTGTATCATTAAAGACTGAGGGCTTCAAGAGAATTGTTTGAAGTGGTCATAGACTATCAAATTGATACCTTAATCCACCCATTGTAGAGAGTACATAGGCCAGATCTACAGTTAACAACTTTTTTTTTTTTTTTTGTCTTTTTCGTGACCAGCAAGGGAATTGCAACCCTTGGCTTGGTGTCGTCCGCACCGCGCTCAGCCAGTGAGCGCACCGGCCATTCCCACATAGGATCCGAACCCGCGGCGGGAGCGTCGCTGCGCTCCCAGAGCTTGCACTCTCCCGAGTGCGCCACAGGGTCGGCCCCAGTTAACAACTTTTAAAAGGAGAAAGTTGAGCATTATACGTGGGCAAACCTTAGCCCACCAGTTTAAAGAGCCTTAGGGGCTGGAAGAGGCAGAGTGGTGTGGTGGTGAAGGGCAAGGACGTTGAAGCCAGGCTTCCTGATTTAAGTCTTGGCCTCACATTTCACCATGATCTCCAGCAAGTTCCTTACCTCTGTGCTGGAGGCCTCATCTGTAAACAAGAGTAGTAATAGTACCTACCTCAGAGTGTTGTTGAGAGGATTAAATAAGTTAATATACATAAAGCACTTAAAACGGTGCCTGGCAGATGAGTGTCCAGTGAATGTTAGTTATTATCAATGATTTTATATTAATTGTAACAATCTAGAGTTATCCATTTGGTGACATAAATGTTAAGTTTGAGATTTTAAAGACTGGCTTCCAATCAGACCATTGTGCTCATTGTCATTAAAATTAGCATAGAATTCACATTTCTTTTACAATCAGAAATCTATTACGGGTGTGTCGAAAAGGAGTAATATTTTTCCATCGTGTGTGTGTGTGTGTGTGTGTGTGTGTGTGTGTGTATTGCTACTGATCCTATTACTCTGTAGGAAAAGTGTGAAGAACAAAAGAGTAGACTCTTGCTATCACTAAAATTATGTAGGAGACTGAGTGAATCAAAAGGCTCTTGATTATGGGTAGTTGTACAAATAGGTTTTTTGTTAGCTTGCCATTTCTTAAGATACTTAGAAAGTATTTTGAATTATTGAAGAAATTGTCATTTAATTTTGATTTTGACAGTCTGAAGATAAATTATTTTCTTTCTTGCCTCTATTTTCATTACCTACAAATGGATCATTGTACTTAAAATGGGCATGCTTAAGAGCCTCTGGGGATCATTTAATTTTGATTTTGACAGTCTGAAGATAAATTATTTTCTTTCTTGCCTCTATTTTCAGTACCTACAAATGGATCATTGTACTTAAAATGGGCATGCTTAAGAGCCTCTGGCGGGTGGAGCTGCAGATACGGACACAAATGTTCACATTTACCACATTGAACTACATTTTAATATTTACTGAAACCATCAGGTTTTGCTTGAATTCATGCAGGAGTAATAACTTGCCTCCCCCTTTTTTTGCCTATCCCCAAATCATAGCCTATTAAAATGAAACCTGAAAAACTGAATTGGAGCCTTTGTTTTTGAAGAATTGGCAAATTGTTCTTTTGCTTTCAGTAAATAAACTCAGTTTACACAGCACTATAACTATCATAAACACTGAATATGTTAGGTGAATATCAAATCAGTAAGTTTTCTCAGATTATTAATAAAATTTTATAAAACAGCTTAACCGAATGTTCAGTGTGTCAAATAGCCTGGCTATTAGTGCTTTAGACACTAATCACAATAAAATTGGTTGGGGGAGGGGTTTCCCCCCATTTCCCCAAAGGTGATTATGTGTAGACATTTTTTAAATGGACATAAACATGCAGGCATTCTTATATTTGGCGAGGATCTAAAATCATGGAATTTGTCATGTTCCTAAGTCAGTTTCTTTTTATAAATTTTTGCTCTAAATATAGTTACCTTGTATCTTCCCTGGATATGGAAGTAGTTTTATGTAGGTAATTGTTAAATGCAGCTGTAAAGACCATTTATCATCCTGAATAAACAGAAATCAGGTTCTAGAACCAGAATGAAAGAAGGAAATTACATCACACTCTTAAATAAGGAAGCACTGGGCAGAACTGGATGAGTTGTATGACAAAAATGTGCCCCTCCTCCTCTTGTGGATTGCTTGTGAGGTTTAATGAGACCTGGTGGCAAGGTAAGCATATCTAGGTTACTGCCTTAAGGTAGCCTGGTGGTTTGTTGGTGTTTTTTTTTTTAAAGCAGTTTCAAAGACTATCCTCAAGCTAAAGGCATGTGATTTCACCTTAATAAAGAAGGTACAATGTGCTTTTTGGTGTAAGATTTTTAGAGGAAAATGACTGTAAATTTAGCAGCAAAAAAACAGTAGGTGCATTGTAATCTGGAAGGAGTAGTGTGTAAGAGGAGGTAAAATTCATTCTTTTCACAAAGCACACTAATTGCTTCAAGTATACAGTAACAGAAACCCATTTAGAAAGTTATACTGTTAACCACTTAAGCTTATAATCATTAGTCAATCTGCAGACTGTCCACTTCAGATTTTGGAAATGCATTTAATAAAAACTCTTTCCTGTTATTTATTCTAAACCTGTTACATTACTATTGGGCAGCATCATCTCTCCAACACATGTTTATACCTTACAGGTCTTCTGCTTTTTCCCTTAGCGCTTCACCAAATTACAGTATGTGTGCATCTTTCATGTAATTACTTTTTTAAAAATGAGATGAATATTTTCTCAGTATCCATTTATTAAATATTTAATAGAGATGAATGATCTACAGGGAGAAAACATAAGTCAGACATCAGTCCTATCCTAGAAGATTTGAAGGGAGGGAGGGGAATTGGGACAGCACAAAAAACCGAACAGAGGAGACGCCGCTCTGGCTTTTCATAGAAGGGAGAGCTCAGTTTATGGAGAAAATAGTATAAGAGTTGGCCTTAAAGGATAAATTGAATTCCAACAAAGATTTGGGGAAGAGAGAAGCGAGCACTTGAAAGAGATAGAGTAGGGGCATGTTGTGGTGTCCTTAAATGCCAGGCTAAGGAGGTTTTATTTAGGAGCCTTTGAAGGCTTTTGAGCAGAGGAAGATCTTAGTTTGAGCTGTAATTATGGAATATTGATAAATAGGGTGGGTTGGATATTTTCAGACCCTACGCAGAACGGTGTCAGTGAGTGGAAGGATAGGTTGAAAAACAATGTAGAAACAGTCTATGGGATTTGACAATTGAATGTATATCAACAGTAACTCAGGTTACAAACACTCTTTAGAAGTGTGATCTTAGACCATGAACTGGTTTGGGGAGGGGGTATGAAGCAAGGGAGAAAGGAGGAGTTTGGTTTGTAGAGTGTGAGATGCCAGAGGACCATCCAAGTGGAAAGATTATCACCAGACAATAGGAAATGCAGCTTGAGCTGGGCTGGAGTTATGGATTTGGAGCTGTCTGTGTGTTGAAGCTATATAGAAAGCTTTTAGGAGGGGAGTTGTATGGAGAGAAAATAAACAGTATGGTAGATAACACATTGCTTCATTTCAGTAATCTACAGACTAACCCTCAAAAGACCTCCCAATAATTTAGATTTCTTAAATGACAGATTTTTCCTGTCATTATCATATGTCTTTCAGAGGCTTATTTTTAAAAAATAATGCTTGACTATTTGAAACAATATTTAAAACCTATCATAAAATCTCAGCCTAGCATATTAAAACAGCTGAGAGTAAGATGCAGAGAATCAGTAATTGGGATCTGTCCTCCTTACTTTGTCCCTGAAATCTTTAACCTGTAGAACATTACTATCTACATTCCTTTTTAATGCAAAAAATATATGATAAACACTTGTATTGTCTTAAATATTTACCTTTTTAAAAAAAACACTATGCCTTACATACTATATACATTCAGTTGATACTGATAATAGTAATTAGATGGTACTGTACAATCATTCATTCAATAAACATTCACTTATTGAGCACCTACTAATGTTCCAGTACTGATGATTAAAAGGTGATTGGGACACAGCCTCTGTTCCTGAGCTCACCATCTAGTGGGAGGTAACAGATTTGTAAATAATAGATCTGAAGTTGCTGAGCAATTAAATTTTAAAAACTTATGTACCCCTCCCCCCAGCAGACGTGTCATAGTCATCTTCCCGTCATTCTCACTGCTCAGCATCGTGCCCAGCACTTGGTAAGTGTGCAGATGCTTAGTGAGAGAATGAGAGTGTTATAGAGTATACAGGTATGCATATCCCAAGGGGGGTCAGTGTTACACAGATACAGTCACGTGTCGCTTAATGACAGATGTATGTCGTGAGAAATGCTTCGTTAGGCAATTTTGTTGTGCAGACATCACAGAGTGTACTTACACAAACCTAGAAGGTATAGCCTACTACGCACCTAATATTTAAGGAAAAAAAGCCTAAACTTGTAAGTAAACATGAATATCTGAAGACAGCAGAGACTTTTGCTAATTAACACTTGTATCATGAATAACAGAAAAGGAAAATTGAAAAGAGGCTATGGGGATCCAGACATGTAACATCTGACAAGGGAGGGGGGTTCCTAAGGTTGAGGAAAGTCTAGTTTAAGAAAAACGTGTTTAGCCTTTATAATCCATGCCTTGCAGCCAGGTGGGACATGAATTTACGAGGCTTTTCACAAAGGAGAATGTGAAGAATGTACCTTCAAGTTTGTCTTTAAAAGGAAGGCAGGAGCCTGGCCCAGGCATCCACTGAGGCGAGTTATTTACGAGGCTTTTCACAAAGGAGAATGTGAAGAATGTACCTTCAAGTTTGTCTTTAAAAGGGAGGCAGGAGCCTGGCCCAGGCATCCACTGAGGCGAGTTATCTTGCAGAACTTGATTTTTACAGGATAATGGAAATTAGTATCTTCACTTATTACTATTTCTTCCTTGAACGAGTAATAACTGGAGAATTTGTCTTCCTGTGGCCAGCCCTGAAATATAGAATCCAAATAAATGCTAGGCTGTGGGGCAGTCGGGTGCCAATACTATAGAATCTCTTATTTAATTTCAGTGTTGGGTTTCAGTGAATATTAGTTCTGCAGCATAAAATATGGTATTTTCTGAAATTACTTTCCTAGCTTGGGGAAAATAAGCAAGATTCACTTGTGCTTCATGCCCAGTACAACCGTGCCTTAGAAGGTTGGCTTAATAGGTTAGAGGAAGGTTTGTGTGCTTTGGCAAGTGAGCAGGATTTGTTGTGCAACTCTCAGGCTCTGCAGTAAGAGGTCTGCTTTTGCTGGCAATCGATTGTTTCTCATTTTGCTGAAACATTTCCAGTCTTGGACTAGTATTTGCCAAAAAATATATATACATATTTTTAGTGTCTACATTTACATACCCTCATGAGAAGAATTAGTTATCTAAGAAATAAGTGAAAGTCTATGGCTAAATTCCTCTATTCAGCATCCCCCCAAATTCTCTAATATTAGCTATTAATGCTGTAATTTAGACTATCCTAATGGAGGTATTTCTGAATTGTTTCCTTTATCTTCTCATCTTTTCTCTACCCCACCCCCACCTCTCTAGGGAATGAAAGCTACTGGTTGACTTAAAAATCTCTGGGCTTCACGAGTTTGGAGACATCCCAGAATAAGGCACAATGTCAACAGCAGGAGTTGCTGCTCAGGAGATTAGAGTCCCATTAAAAACTGGATTTCTGCGTAATGGCCAAGCCATGGGGAGTATGAAGACCTGCTGGGGCAGTCGCAGTGAGTTTAAAAAGTAAGCAGAGAATGTAGTGCCACCGTAGTCTGTATAAATGCATGACGTTAAAATGAGATAGAGAATATGATTGCTACTTGTTTATGACCAAGATGTTTTCCTTTCCTTTCAGTAACTTTTTAAATCTTGATCCAATAACTATGGCCTACAGTCTGAACTCTTCTGCTCAGGAGCACCTAACATCTATTGGTATGTATTCTGATGATCTGAGTGCAGTGAGCATTTGAGAGCAGTCTGGATTAGTATTAGCTTGTCCTCCAGCATGATTTTTTAAGTGAGGAAACCTGAACTATTTCCAACGGTAGTCTGACCCCTAGTGGCAACACATGCTGAAGATGACCAAACTGTTGTACTCTGCTACCTTTATACCTGCGTCACAGATTTCTAACTAGAACTATTTGTGCAAGTGTGATCTTTTAAAATCAAGAATTAGTTCTCATCCCAGCTATGATGCATACTTAACTTTCCTAGTGGCAACACATGCTGAAGATGACCAAACTGTTGTACTCTGCTACCTTTATACCTGCGTAACTGATTTCTAACTAGAACTATTTGTGCAAGTGTGATCTTTTAAAATCAAGAATTAGTTCTCATCCCAGCTATGATGCATACTTAACTTTCAGAAACCTTGAACAAGATCTCTCATCTTTCTTACTAATATTGAGTGCATGTTTGAAAGTAATAGATGAAAGTAGTATGAATGTTAATCAAAACTTAGAAAATTGTGTGTATATAGTACTTTTAATGTGAACCTTGTTCCTTAGATTTTTGTCAAGAGCTGCTCATCAGTTGAACATATTGCAAGGGAGTAAGGGCCTTATCTCATTCATGCCCTGCGTGCCTTGTAATGTCGCATGTCTTAAGTGGCCAGGCTGGTGCAGTATGGCATTCATGTAAATTATATGCTGTTGCTCTTCTGCGAATTTTCCACACGTCACAAAACTTGCCTGAGATGTGTGGGTGTGCACTGTGCACATGTCCAGGGAGATAGAAGAGATAATTTGTTCTTTGAACCAGATTATGTGCGTTAACAACCTTCTGGTCTCTAATTACACCTGTGATTGTTGCATGGGTGTTTTCAGGGTGAAGGCAGTCAAGTATTTCACTAATAGTTTAGGTTAGGAGTCTAGGTAGCTAGGGCTTTCTCCACCTCATACAGGTGGGGGGAGGATTATTGATCTTTTATTAACATCTCTTATTCATTCTAGGGCACACTTCAAAATCTGCTCCAATGAATGGCCACTACTTTGCAGAAAATGGTCCATCTCAAAAGTCCAGCTTGCCCCCTCTTATTATTCCCCCAAGTGAAAACTTGGGACGTGAGGAGGATCAGGTTGTATGTGGTTTTAAGAAGCTCTCAGTGAATGGAGTTCGCACTTCTACTCCTCCACTCACACCCGTAAAAAACTCCCCTTCTCTTTTCCCCTGCGCAACTCTTTGTGAACGGGGTTCTAGGCCCCTTCCACCACTGCCGATCTCTGAAGGCCTCTCTCTGGATGAGACAGACTGTGAGGTTGAATTCCTAACTAGCTCAGATACAGACTTCCTTTTAGAAGACTGTACACTTTCTGATTTCAAGTATGATGTTCCTGGCAGGCGCAGCTTCCGTGGGTGTGGACAGATCAACTATGCATATTTTGATACCCCAACTGTTTCTGCAGCAGATCTCAGCTGTGCATCTGACCAAAACGGAGGTGTCCCAAATCTAAATCCTCCTCCACCTCAAACCCACCGAAGATTAAGAAGGTCTCATTCAGGTCCAGCTGGATCCTTTAACAAGCCAGCCATAAGGATATCCAGCTGTATACACAGAGCTTCTCCTAACTCCGATGAAGACAAACCTGAGGTTCCCCCCAGGGTTCCCATACCTCCTAGGCCAGTAAAGCCAGATTATAGAAGGTGGTCAGCAGAAGTAACTTCTAGCACCTATAGTGATGAAGACAGGCCTCCCAAAGTACCACCAAGAGAACCTTTATCACGGAGTAACTCCCGCACGCCAAGCCCTAAAAGCCTTCCGTCTTACCTCAATGGGGTCATGCCCCCAACACAGAGCTTCGCCCCTGATCCCAAGTATGTCAGCAGCAAAGCTCTGCAAAGACAGAACAGCGAAGGGTCTGCCAATAAGGTTCCTTGCATTCTGCCCATTATTGAAAATGGGAAGAAGGTTAGTTCGACACATTATTACCTACTACCTGAGAGACCACCGTACCTGGACAAATATGAAAAATTTTTTAGGGAAGCAGAAGAAACACACGTGAGCACCCAAATCCAGCCATTACCTGCTGACTGCAATATGGTTGCAGCCACAGAAAAGCTGGACTCAAAAGCAAAAATGGATCTGGGAGGCCATGTGAAACGTAAACATTTATCTTATGTGGTTTCTCCTTAGACTTTGGGGTCATGGTTCAGCAGAGGTTACATAGGAGCAAATGGTTCTCAATTCTCCAGTTTGGTTGAGATTCACAGAAAAATCAGATTGCAAATAGTTGAACTCTGTCTTAATGACAAAGAATTGGAGCAGTTATGAGGTGCTGTATGCTGAGAATCCCTGATTTTGTTAGTGTTGGACAAAAGTCTGTTCAAGTCTATAATTTAAAGATGTGATGGTGGGGAGGGGAGGATGGGGAAACTTTTATATATGCATACATTATATACCTATATATAAACTTGTGGTATAACCATAGACCATAGTTGCAGGTTAACCGATTAGCTACTATCTTAGAGTAATATATATTCAGAATAATAAAAACTCAAGTTGGAGAAGTGACTCCTGATAGACTGAAATTGAGCAAATGGAAGAAAATACAGTATTGCTTAGATGAGAATCACAAAAATTATTTTCATTTGGTAAGTTTGAAGATTTCTGGCTTTTAGGCCGTTCTATTTTGTTTCATTTATTTTTGCAAGCAGTCTTCTCCACTGAGCGCACGGTATACGTTCTTTACCATAACGGTACCTGCCTGGTTTAAAAATCATCCCAAGCCCTAGTACTTCCAGGTTTTGTTTTTTGTCTTACAGGGGGCGGGATAGCAGTTTACTTGGCCACCATATACATATACATGTCTCACGTCTTGAAAATGAAAAGATAATGGAATTAGTGAATAATTTTTCCTTACAATTCCTGCTTAATCCCACCCACTCAAATGGCCCATTGTAGTATTGGTCTCGCAGAGACAGTGGGATACGGTAGATGAATTGGGAAAGCATTCTAGTCGCCAGTGTTTAGGATATCAGCTTTACAAAATGATGAAGCAATTAGCTATGTGATTGAGACTTATTGTGTGGAGTTGTCTGTTTTTTGTTTTTGTTTTTTTAGACTGTATTAATAAACAGATACAACACAAGCTGGCCTTGTGTTGCTGGTTCCTATTCAGTATTTCCTGGGGATTGTTTGCTTTTTAAGTAAAACACTTCTGACCAATAGCACAGTATGTCTTAATAGCAGAGGTCACATCAGCTTCTTTCTGCTCTGGGAACTCTCACGGCTAGCTGCTTTGCGGCCTCACCTGGATTCAGTGAGACATGTAGCTTGTGTTCATATTGTCCCATCCTGCGATGTATTTGTTTTGTAGAGATAAGCACAAAAGAGAAGGTGCTCGCTAACAGAGGTACATTACTACAATGTTCTCTCAACAGTTAAACAAGCTGTTTACAGTTTAAACTGCTGAATGATATTATTTGAGCTATTTAAAGCTTATTATATTTTAGTATGAATTAAATGAAGGTTAAAACATGCTTTAGAAAAATGCACTGATTTCTGCATTTGTGTACAGTATTGGACAAAGGATTTTATTCATTTTGTTGCATTATTTTGAATATTGTCTTTTCATTTTAATAAAGTTATACTACTTATTTATGATACCGTTAATAATGTTTCTTGCCTAAACTCTTATAAAATGTCTCAATTAACTTGACAGCATTATCATTTTTAAGTACAAAGGGAGATCTTTGAAATTTAATATACATTTGAAACACTTATTCTCTAAAATGACAATTTGAGCAACTTTAAGTATTATAAAAGCATACAGTGAAAATGAACTCTCTGTATTACCTTTAGCAATTAAGAGAGTGAGCTTGATTCTGGTGTTACTATCAAAACAACTATACTCTGGGTGGGGGAGGTCTACATCAAGGACAATGTGAGGGAAGAAACCAGCTTGATTCCTAGACTTGACTCATATTGAGTTTAGGGTGAGATCCAGATTATTCTGGGCTCTTTGGGAGACTTTGCTTCTTGCTTGTTTGAGGCCACCTGAGGAACTGCCCCCTGCCCTGGCCTCTCACAGGGACAGCGGGTCCACAGCAGCCCTTGTGCTTCCAGCAGCCTTTGGACAGAGGCAGGAGCTGGAGGACTGTCTGCAAAGGCTCCTTATCCAGTGGCTCTTAACCCTGTGCTTTGTTCTCTGCCCCGCTGCCCTCCTTAGTGCACTCGACACCCCCAGGTACTCTGGTTTCCTGGTGAGGGTGGAGGAGGGGTGAGCCCTCCCTGACCTCAACAGAGCACCTGCACTGTGCTTGGCACACTCTAGAGTTAAGGGTGAGGACTGAAAATCAGATGATCTGGCTGTAATTCCAGGTCTACCTCTTCCTAATTTTGTGTTGGGCAGATCATTTAAAATCTCTCTACATCAATTTTCTCATTGGTGAAATGTGGGGCAAGGGTGGGAAATGTTTTGTGACAACTGCACGTAAGCCACAGTAACAGGTAAATAGTGAGGGCCTGATAGGTGGGCATTGTTTCTGTGTTATCTGGAAGTTGGGTATTTTTAGCATTTTATGGATGAAGAAATGGTCTTCGGGAGTTAATTCAACAGACATTTCAGATGTGTGTTGAATACCAACCACATGCTAGAACCTGGAAAAATAGACACATCCCCTGCCTTTATGAAATTTAATGCAGTACGTAATTACAACTTATGATTAAGTGTTAGAACAGTAATGGATGGTGGGGGGCAGATGACACGGGATCCTACCTCTGAGGTGATCGGATCTGAAGGCTTAGAATGGAAGCTGAAGGAGGTGGGAGTGAGGAGGGAGGTATGTTACCAGCAGGGGAAGCAGATATGTGTGAGGCCCTGCGGCAGGAAGAAGCTGGGCTCGGTCCAGAAGCTGCAGGCCACGGACAGGAGCGGGCTGGGCAATGGGAAAGAGTGCTAGGTGCTACTCGGACGATCCTAAGCAGAAGAGAAAGATGACGGTGACTGTGGTGTGCGGAACAGCTTGAAGAGCAGCAAAAGGAAACAGGAAGACTTAAATACAGAGGCTGTTATAGTCCTGAACTGAGATCGGAGCGTTGGGCACTGGAGGTGGGGAGAACTGTGGCTTTGGAAGATACTCGGGAGGAAGAGACAGTAGGTTCCAGACCACGGAGGTACGTGGGGCTGTCAGGCCTGCCATGGACACTCCTCCCTTCTGAAAGAGGGTCAGCTCTCGGAGCCGGGACTCAGGTGCCTGAACCCTGTCCTGAGCACCCAGTGCTGCCCGGCACCGGCGCAGCAAGTACTTGCTGACGGGGTGACTGTGGTGTGCGGAACAGCTTGAAGAGCAGCAAAAGGAAACAGGAAGACTTAAATACAGAGGCTGTTATAGTCCTGAACTGAGATCGGAGCGTTGGGCACTGGAGGTGGGGAGAACTGTGGCTTTGGAAGATACTCGGGAGGAAGAGACAGTAGGTTCCAGACCACGGAGGTACGTGGGGCTGTCAGGCCTGCCATGGACACTCCTCCCTTCTGAAAGAGGGTCAGCTCTCGGAGCCGGGACTCAGGTGCCTGAACCCTGTCCTGAGCACCCAGTGCTGCCCGGCACCCGCGCAGCAAGTACTTGCTGACGGGCTCCACGGCAGCGCTTCCACCTGTCCTCCATCCACATCTCACACCGTTTGCCTCTTTTTTTATCCCTCACTACCTATCCTGTGTCTCGTGGTCAAGAATATCTTTTAGTAGTTCTCTATTTGCATTCCTCTTAACTTCTGTGCTGTCCTTTGATTTTGCAAGAATATACTCTTTTCCTAATTTTTCCTGGCCAAGCAAATGTGCCTACCTGCCATGCTAATGTTTGCCAACTTACTCCTCAACCCACACAAAAAGCGAATAGAATTCTAAAGAGTCCTCATGGCACAGGTCAAACCTGGTCCTTCTGACACTTAGCTGTTGCTGAAACAGATTCCAGTGGGGAAACGGCTGTTTACTGGGGACCTCTTCATGCATTGTTGAGTTCTCTCTTAAAGATGGATATTGTCTAGGAACAAAGTACTGTACTGGCCTCAAGTTGGGAAAGCTGGGCACCAGACTTCCAACTTTCCATATGAAGGACTCAGCTTCCTGAGACTCACATTTCTCATCAGTATATGTGAGACCATTCCAGCACGCTTCACGATACTACGGAGACCTAAGGGGTTGATTATTGGGTACTGTTTCATGGCAGGAAATGGAAGCTAAGGTCAAGCCTTTGTAAACCCATTCAAATTTTGGGTAATAGTAAATTTTGTTAATTCCTATGCTGCAATGATCAAACGTGTCTTGCCTACCCTCGTACTAAATTCCCAAAACACGTCAATGGAAGTCTAATCGTGTTTGTTGCTTATTTCTCTCTAGGTCTCAAAGGATGTCTTAACTATGTTATGAAAACTAAGAACTATTTTTAAGAGGGTGTTTCTTCACTACTATGGGCCCTATTCCCCCTCCCAGAAAAAGCAAAAAAAGAAAGCAAAGAAAAAAAAAAACAAAAACCCTGTAGAGTCTTCTAGAACAATGCATAGTTGATTATACAAAAGACAGCCATATCCATACATCTTCTAGTTCAAGAATCAAAATATATTTAAGTTAGTCTCTATTTTGGTTCTTCATTTCATAATTAACAATTTTAGGGTATATTGGAGCTATTTTCTTAAAAATTAGTATATCTCCTAGCACACTTATTTCATACATAGTTTTTTAAAAAAAACTTGTAATCTTGAAATAATTATAGACCTACAGCAAGTTTCAAAAACAGGAGACAAGTCCCCTGTATTCACTACCCAGATTCCCCCAGTGATAACATCTTACAGAAGTATTAAAACCAGGAAATTGACATTGACACAATACTTATGTAGTATTTTATTTAGAAATAGTTACTATCAAAATGAAACTTAGGTCCTACATTTTTAAATTAGAAATTAATTTTGGCATTGTTAGGCATTTTATTTATAAAAAGCTAATAAAACGTTAAAAATATGTTGTCATGTAAATATACATTATGGTAATCGCAATTGAGTAGATAAAATTGATGTGTGTTGACTTATCTGCCAAGGTTTCCTGCAAGATTAGTTTGCATTAGCTCTAGTAAAGACACTACTTAAAATTCTGAAGATTCATGAATGGGTTTTTCCTTTAAAGGCCTCTAGATAACCACAGCCTTGAGGTTCCACATTTTAAAATCTGAAATATATAACAAGACATGAAGTAAAGTGCAAATTTCTAATCCAGTAAGTACTAAAGCTTTGAGGTATCCTTGTCCTTAAGAAAATAAGTTTCCTTCAAACTAATATAGAGTCAGTCTGGCCAGTTAGCTCAGTTGATTAAGAGCTCAGCCTTGTAGCACCAAGGTCATGGGTTTGGATCCCTGTACCGGCCAGCCACCAAAAAAAGTAAAATAGACTCAGAGACTTTCTTTTCTTTGCCTTTGACAAATGTTCTGGCCTCTTTTCCTCTATGTGTGTGAATCATACAACTTCTAAGAGAAGTTTTTGGGTTTCATTTGGGTAAAGGAGAGAAGAGTAGAATTGGGTAGAAGGTTCAAATGTGTCCATACTTGGCCTCGCCTTTTACTCCTTGTAACTACGTGAAATAATATACTTTAGGCCAATGTAATGCAATTTGTTGTAAATTTCTGGGGTTTGGTTTGGTTTGGTTTTGGTGGCTGGCTGGTAAGGGATCCCAACCCTTGATCTTGGTGTTACAATGCTGGTGTTACAGGGCAGTGCTCTACCCAACTGAGCGAACTGACCAGCCGAGGGAGTGACTTTTCTTGCTTGCTTTTCACTTGAATATATCGAATTTCAAGATACTTCCACCAAAGGCACTAAGAATCTGTTAGCAGAGCATGTTTAAACAAGCTCACCTCTGCTTTCACGGTATCTGCCAGAATTCAGAGGGGCAAACATACTTGGTGTGTATATTTTTCTGCACCTGAGGAAATCATTTACATCACAGCACCCTGTAACTATCATTTGTTCCTCAACGTCCAATGCCACATGGCAGCAGGTGAGGTTTCTGGTACGAGGAGGAGGTTGGGAACGGATGGGAAGGAATCGGTTCCAACTACTAGAGCGCTGCAGTCAGGCTACCGGCTGAGCGCGCCTCTCTTATGCTGTCACCTCCCACCCTGTGATTCCAGAAACCTACCAGGAACCCCAAGCAAGTAAACCTGTGGCAAGTTCACTAAAACAGCATCCACAAAGATACATAAATCTGCTCTTTTTCCCCCACTAAGTAAAAAAGTTGTTGTCACCAAGGGACCAGTCCTTAGGAATGAGGAATGTGGAATGTACACGTATCAGTTAACTTGATATCCTGCTCTTACGTAGAAAAGCAGCACCTCATTCCTTGGAAATAACTTTGGATCCATGTCAAATAAACCTTAATCACATGCTTCATGCGTGTATTTCTTCATTTTAGTCATGATGGTTTAGCCCAGTGCCTTCCCCCGAGACTGCATGACTTTTGTACACTCCCCTCTTGTGTAAGTCGGAATGAGTCGTGTCTTTCTGGCCTGAACCCCAAACCTTCCTCTGGCTGAGCCTCAACGCTGCCTCGGGCACAGCACACAGGAAGCTGTGTTTTGTATGTTTTGAATTCCTGGCTGTCCTAATGTTCTTGGATGAACTAGTGTCCTTGTACGCAGTATTTCTACTTAGTAACCCATAAAAGTTCTTGGCTAAGCAGAAGCCAATTCACAGTCCCTGCAGTCGGGTAAGTTATGGGGCGCCTCCACTCACCGGCTCCAGGCTGCACAGGCAACACCGAGCACCCACAGCAGCTCAGCCACATGATAAGACTTGTCAGTGCACCGCATCATCCCAGCCCAGGAGCCTCTAATTACATGTCTGCTGTTCACAGGAGCCCAGGTGGCCTGTGCTCACCTGGGCAGAGAACTGTGAAGATAGCACTGGCTTGGTTCTCACTGACAGAGGCCGGGGTGGGCGAGGCACCTCAAAGGCCCAGCATGTCACTTCAATACAAATGCTAATACCCACATTTCGGTCTGCTGTTCACAGGAGCCCAGGTGGCCTGTGCTCACCTGGGCAGAGAACTGTGAAGATAGTACTGGCTTGGTTCTCACTGACAGAGGCCGGGGTGGGCGAGGCACCTCAAAGGCCCAGCATGTCACTTCAATACAAATGCTAATACCCACATTTCAAAGAAAACAAGAATCCATTTAATCGTGCAGCTCTTCTTTCCTAAAGCATTGCTACAATTTCAACTTCCTATACAAGTTTCAAGCCTTAACTTTTCTGTTTTTACATCTCAACTTCGCATTTGTCCCTCTAACTTAGTACCTTGCAGATTTAGCATGCAAAAAAGCACAGTGACAACGAGTCTAAATGGTGGCGTGTATTTCTCCACACAATGCAACTTTGTCTTAGGAGGTGTCTCATGTGCTGGAACTTTGTCTGATTTGACCTGCTTGCAGATGTCTTTGACAGTACTAATAGCTCCCAATTGTCAGGAACTTGTTGTGTCCCAGGCACTGTGCTGGGCACACTGAAATATTGTGGTGTGATGTCATCAGGATCAGCCTTAGAACTGAGAGACCTATTTTAAAAGAAAGGATACTTGTACAGAGCGGAGCAAGAAAGTCACTGTCACTGGTACCAAAACTGCTCCTGGCGCATGCCAGCTTGCTTATTGATGCAAGCTGCACTGTGGGACAGTGAAACACAACATTTGTTGATTGTGTCAGGACTATCAGCTGCGTAGGAGGGGTTTGAGGACAGCAGCCAGAAATCTGTTTTTGTTTTTGTTGCTACATTTTTTTCTTCCAAGCTTAGCTGATGCAGAATCAATTCAGTTGTTCCTTTTGCATGGATCCACAAACTTTAATGATAACGGATTGCCATTTGTGGTCTGACAAGATTGATCAGAATATCATAAGGAAATCTACTTATCCAACCGAAGTGTTCGTTTAAAATTTTTTCCTCTAAAACCTGGAGTAACTTCTATGCATGTAATTTTTTCTTAAATTATATACTTAAAGCTTCTACGTATTCAGTAATCGCAAAAAGTCAGTTTTACGGACACAGTGTTCTCCGAACAGCATTGGTATTGGCAAAAAGGGGTGCTGCCATCCACCCGCACGCATAATTCCATCCTTGCTTAATCCCCACCCAAACGCCCATTTCCATCTATACAAACTCATATTATTCTTTCTGAATCATACATAAATGCCACACCCTCACCTGCACATAAAACTTTGCTGTATTATGTATACATCTGTGTGTACAGAAACCAGCAGCGCTGACTTAGAAGTCCACGTCTATTTTCTGGAATTGTTTATCACCTCACTTCTCCACAATTGGTTCTAGGTGGGAACTTAACTGAGAGGTTTTCTTCTAAAATCTGATGGCCGAATTTTTTTTTTTTTTTTTAAAGATGACCGGTAAGGGGATCTCAACCCTTGGCTTGGTGTTGTCAGCACCACGCTCAGCCAGTGAGCGAACCGGCCATCCGTATATGGGATCCGAACCCGTGGCCTTGGTGTTATCAGCACCGCACTCTACCGAGTGAGCCACGGGCCGGCCTCCTGATGGCCGAATTTTAAGGCTATGTTTTCAATTCCTTTTCTGGTTATAAATCCTGGTGTTGTCAGGTCTTTTTCCCGTTAAGTGGGAGCCTCAACCCAGACAAGGTACACCGTATTATCTAAGTGGCACACGGCGATTATCTTGTAGTTCACAGCCAGGAATGCAATGGAAGGTTGTGGAGATTCCACCTACAGCCTAGTATGTGGGCCCCCTGCCCTCGCACTAAACATCTGAAAATCTCCCGAAATTAAGAATAAACCCACAACTGAAAAACAAAAATGGCTATTGGCATGCCATACTGTTGAAGGAGCTAAAAGACCACAGAAAAAGGAACAGCTGTAGGAGGTGACTTCTGCGAAGGCAGCTCTGCGTTCTGAGAAAGCTCTGCTTTTATGGAAATACGGAACAGGAAGGAGCCCTGGGGCCGCAGTCAGGGTGATTATCTGAGGAGCAACTTTCACAGCATCAGCCAGCTTCGGCCTCTCCCTCGCCTCCCGTGTGCTAGACTGTGTCAGTGAGTGTTGCCCACTGACCAGAGCCTTGGTGACAGGGGCACAGCAAGGCCCCCGGCTGCCAGAAATGTGTACTCTCCAGGCGGGATGGGAGCCCCTCCCGATGGGGAACACCCGTCCCTCTTCTGCGGTGACCAGAGGCGAGCTCATGGACTCAGAGCCTGGCTCCACAGACAGGACAATAGGAATTTTCAAAGATGAGCATAACATGAAAAATCACCAAGCATGTGAGGAAAATTAGCATCCAGAAAAGCACAAAACTCCATTACGAAGACAAATCCCCCTGCGAGCATTTCACAAAGCACACGGATGTCCGCACAGGCCGTGGAGACCAGACAGAACGTTATACCCGCGAAACAGGAGCAGGCTGTTGCGTCAATGAGAACGTTACGGGCCGAGGCTGCCGAGGCTGCCGAGGCTGCGGCGCGGGGACGGGGCTTCGGCTGTGGGCGCGCGGCCCTCCCGA
>NW_007741039.1:1775-4975 GCF_000696425.1 Galeopterus variegatus | reverse complement strand
CGGGGAAATGCGACAGCGACACTGCAGCCCCAGCAGCTGGGGCCTCGGGTGAGCGCCCTTAGCCCGGGTGGTGCCACGTGGCCCGGTCACGTGGCCCACCCCGCCTGCGCCCTGATGACGTCACCGGCGCGCCTAGAGAGCTAATCCCTCGTCCGTCCCCGCTTTAGCCCGGTACAGAGCCCAGTGTCCTCTGTCTCGTCCTCGTCGCTGGGAGGCGCCCGGCTGGCCTCAGGCACGACGGCTCCCTAGTTGGCCTGGTGTCCTAGAGAAGACGGAAGCAGCCGACTCTGAGTCACCTTCGGACTTGAACTCCGTAGACTGCTACAGAAGGATCTAGAAGAGGTGAAGCCGTTGCTGGAAAAGGCAACTAGGAAAAGAGAACGTGATACCGTTACAGCTGAAACGTCCAAGATGGAGACGGAAATGAGAACAAGATACCACAGACACCCCAGAGGAAAGCAGAACTTCTTGATACTGAAAAGCCAGCCGCTGTGGTTGCTCCCATTACAGCAAATGTACAGTGAGAGCTGTAGTTACAGGTGGGTTCACTCAGGTAAGTCTGTGAAACACTACGGCCTTAACTGGGGTTCATCAAGTTCCCGCTGAACAAGTGCAGGTGCATTTCAGACAGATCGTTTGCTCTTTTGGTTAAGGATCAAAATGGGAAGAGTTTCTCCATCATTGTGAACAATCTCTTGAAACTCATCTCTGTGGAAGGCAGTTCAAAAGGAGTCAAGGTATAAGCTAAGTACTTGAAGACACTGAAAAGACAGAAGTTGGATTTCAGGACTGCCAGAGTAGCTGGAAATTGAATGAAGGTAAGTCTGGGAAAGGAGGGAGCCCCAGAATTTGTGTAGAGATACCATGAAATACTNTCAGACAGATCGTTTGCTCTTTTGGTTAAGGATCAAAATGGGAAGAGTTTCTCCATCATTGTGAACAATCTCTTGAAACTCATCTCTGTGGAAGGCAGTTCAAAAGGAGTCAAGGTATAAGCTAAGTACTTGAAGACACTGAAAAGACAGAAGTTGGATTTCAGGACTGCCAGAGTAGCTGGAAATTGAATGAAGGTAAGTCTGGGAAAGGAGGGAGCCCCAGAATTTGTGTAGAGATACCATGAAATACTTGGCTGAATCTTGACCTGTGCATGGACAGGTCAGGACTCCAACTGAAAGGCCAAAGGAACCAAGCAGACTTTTCAGCAGCTGCCCAGCTACGGAGATAAGAGTTTGGAACTTAAGTCCAGCCAAGTTAGAGGTGCTTTGTGGACCCCTCGGGCTTTCTAATAGAACCCCAGAAGGACCGTGTTCCAGAAGTGAGGGCTACATCCCAAACTGAGGACACCCTGAGGAAATAAACCCACCCTAACAAAGCCTAGAACCAGGCCACTAAAGGGTCAAGATTGTCTGCCTTCTGGAACAAAATTCATTATTTTCAGAAGGTGAAAGAAGCCACTGTACTACAATGTATCATCCAGAATGTTCACTATATGATCAAAATTTATGAGTCATGCAAAGCAGCAGGAAAATGCATCCCGTGATAAAAGAAAAAACAATCAGTAGAAACAGGCCCACAGATAATCTCTATAATGGAATTAAGAAATGACTCTAAAATAATTACTTTAAGTATGCTAAAGATTTTACAAGAAAAGACATATAATAGGTAAAGATATGTGGCATTTTCAGGAGTGATATAGAAACTAAAAAGGACCAAATGGAAATCTTAGAACTGAAAAATGCAATATCTGAATTTTTGTTTATGAGATTGACAGTAGATCAGACACTGCAAAAGAAACGACCAGTGAACATCTAAAGACAGATAAGTAGAAATTATTCAAACTACAGCATGAAAAGAGAAGGGATTGGAAAATTGTCTCCATTGGGACAACAGAAATTGGATGCCTAGCTTCTAAATTACTTGAGGAAAAAGAAAATGAACAAAATTAATAAGTAGAAATTATTCAAACTACAGCATGAAAAGAGAAGGGATTGGAAAATTGTCTCCATTGAGACAACAGAAATTGGATGCCTAGCTTCTAAATTACTTGAGGAAAAAGAAAATGAACAAAATTTTTAAATGATCAATCTAACAAGTGGTAAGGAAGAGGAGAAATTTAACATAAAAAGAAAATATGGTAAAAAACAAAACAAAACAAAACATGAAATAAGATCCCAGGAATAACTAAGCATCAGTAATCCCCCCCCAAAAAAAAAATGTGTGTGTGTGTGTGTGTGTGTATATATATATATTTTTTTTCTGAATACATATTTTTTCTTAATGAAGAAAAAAAAACAAACTTTGAGATCAAGTTATCAATAACAACAACAAATCTATATGTTATTCACAAAGGACACATGAAAAGAAATATATTGGTTGGGACTACTTTTGAGAACAAACAACAGAAACACCAGTTAACAAAGGTGTAACAATGTGGGTTTGTTTATCTTGTATAAGAAGTCTGGAGGTATGTGCGTGCTGGTGTTGGTTCAGCAGCATAGGGATAGTACCTCAGCAATTATCTTGTCCTCTTCTTTATGGTCACAGAATGGTTGCCAAGGCACCAGGTGTTAACATCTATATTGAAGGCAGAAAGGGGAGAAAGAAACAACACTGGTCACATTGCCCCCTTTTTCAGGAAAAGTAAAAACCTCCCCAGAGCTCTCAGCAGTTTCTGTTTCCATCTCATTAATCAGAGCTGTGTCATGTGGCAAGAGAGGATGGTGACCTCCAGCTGATATAGTAAAAAGTAAACAAAACTATCAGAAATTAGTGTTCATTAGCCAGTGAATAGAGTCTCCCACAGGTTGAAAATAAGAGGATGGAAATGATATACTAGGCAAACGCTCACAAAAGTCTAACAAGAACACAGCAGGTTCTGAGCAGTGAAAACACTACCTGGTAGTTCTGTGCTAGATTTGATCTACAGGACTTTGCACCCATTTCCAACTCCTGTATTGCAGAAGCTAGAAAATGAAAATTTAATTTCTGAGGCTCTTTTGCAGCTAGGATCCTAGATGTGAATTAGGTTCTGCCAATTGCATGGAGCTGCATGAGATTTGGGAAGTGGAATTGAGGTGGAGGCTGTCTTTCTGTTGGCAACCAAGGTCATGGAGGCATAAGTGTAGAAGATAGTTGTGGCAGTGGCCAGACTCAACATTTCAGAGTGATTTAAGCAGCTTTGTGGGCAGATATGGTCATTA
>NW_007741039.1:0-967 GCF_000696425.1 Galeopterus variegatus | reverse complement strand
AGTGGCCAGACTCAACATTTCAGAGTGATTTAAGCAGCTTTGTGGGCAGATATGGTCATTACAGTAACAGCTGCAATAACAGTAGTGGCCTCCAAATACTAGGAAGAAGCTGAATCAAAACTGTGATTTATACTTGAACTCAATAGCTACAGGGGAGGCCTCCTGATTCCTACTCCTCCAGTTTTTCCCATGATTTTACAAGCACTTAATTCCCTGTATTAAACCCCTCTCTGCTTAAAATACACTGAGTGGTTTCTGTTTCCTGACAGAACTCTGAAACTGATACAGGTCCGAACACATACATACCCACACTTGGAATGATAGGGCCCTCAGGTGACTTTTAGAAGCAAATGCAAACCCTCTTTGGAAGAATTCAACTTCCATCCAAACCTCAAAGAATTCCTACAGAATGAAAAATATAATTAAGGAAAATGGACATTTCTCAAGAAAACCAAACGAAGCACATAAGAAAACAAAGTACCATAAATAAGAACAGCAGAAACCACAGACAGACACAGAACTACAAAGACTTCAGATTTTAGCATGGTCAGACACAGAACATAAAATACGTGTATTTAATGTGATTAAACAAATAAATATATGCAGAGAATAGGTTTGAAAAAGAATAAGACATTTTAAAATAAAATTTATATATAATAATTAAAATTATATCAACGTATATACTAGCCACCAGATTGGACACCCTTCAAAAGTTATGAATAGATGATGTATCTGAAGAAATTACACAGAATGTGATACAGAAAGACAAAGGAATGGAAAATGTGAAAAAGGGTTAAGAGAAATGAAAGATAGAATGAAAAGATATGTTACATTTTCAGAGGTCGGCCCGTGGTTCACTTGGGAGAGTGCGGTGCTGATAACACCAAGGCCACGGGTTCAGATCCACATATAGGGATGGCCGGTTGGCTCACTTGGGTGAGCGTGGTGCTGACAACACCAAGTCAAG
>NW_007741038.1:26363-27198 GCF_000696425.1 Galeopterus variegatus | reverse complement strand
ATTCATTCATTCTATTCTTTATTCAATATTGATTGAAGACTCTCTCTACACCTATCATTTGCTGGAGGTGAATTGGAAAATAATAATTGAATGGCAGACTTATGCCCTACAAAATCAATAGTTATCTTAAATGTAAATAGTCTAAATATGTGAATTAAAAGAGATTGTCAGGATAGATTAAAAAACATGATCCAACTTTATGTTATCTAAAAAAACTCATTTCAGATGCAATAACATGGGTAGGTTGAAGGTAAAAAAAAAATGGAAAAAGACTTACCATGTAAACATGATTTTTTTTTAAAAAAGCAGGAGTTGCTATATCATTATTAGATAATTTAAGAGGGCTGGCTGGTTAGCTCAGCTGTTTAGAGTACAGTGTTATAACACCAAGGTCAAAGGTTTGGATCCCAGTACTGGCCAGATGCCCCCTGCTAGAAAAAAATTAGATAATGTACACCTCAGAGCAAAGAAAATTATTGGTGATAGAAAAGGTCACTACAGAATAATACACATATCAATTCATCAGGAAGATACAGTGATCCTAAACGTATGCACACCAAATAATACAGTCTCAAAATACACAAAGCAAAAACTGAGAGAGCTAATGGATACATCCATAATTATAGTTGGGGACTTCAACATCTCACTCTTAAAAATTAACAGGACTAGGCCAGCTCCGTGGCTCACTCGGGAGAGTACGGTGCTGGTAGCGCTGAGGCCATGGGTTCGGATCCTATGTAGGGATGGCCAGTGTGCTCACTGGCTGAGCATGGTGCAGACGACACCACGCCAAGGGTTGTGATTCCCTTACTGGTCATAAAAAAAAAAAAAAAAA
>NW_007741038.1:22245-25331 GCF_000696425.1 Galeopterus variegatus | reverse complement strand
TAAAAAAAAAAAA
Source organism: Galeopterus variegatus (assembly GCF_000696425.1). Classification (NCBI taxonomy): domain Eukaryota; kingdom Metazoa; phylum Chordata; class Mammalia; order Dermoptera; family Cynocephalidae; genus Galeopterus; species Galeopterus variegatus. The sequence continues at coordinate 25,318 of NW_007741038.1, read as the reverse complement.
AAAAAAAACAAAAAACAAAAAAAAACCAAACCACAATTAACAGGACTAACACACATAAAATTAGCAAGGATACAGAAAGCACTCAGGGAACATTCATCAAGATGGACCATAACCTTGGCCATAAAACAAACCTCAAAAAATGTAACAGGAGTGAAATTATACAGAGTATATTCTCTGACCATAACAGAATCAAACTAGAATTTAATAACACAAAGGAAGTGAAACTCTTCAACAATTTGGAAATAAGCAAAACACTTCCAGATAATCTGTAGGTCAAAGAGAAAGTCTCAAAAGAAGTAAAAATACATAAAACTTAAATGAAACTTAATATATATCAAAATGTGTAGAATGCAGCTAAAGCAATCCTAGAAGGGAAATTTATAGCACTAAAGACTAATATGTATCCAAGAAGAAATAGTTCAAATGAATAATCTAAATTCATACTTGAAGAAAACTGGAAAATAGCCAGCAAACTAAATACAACCGAGTAGAAGGAAGGAAACAATGAAGATAAGGGATGAAATAAATGAAATTGAAAATAAAAGGAAATAGAAATCAGTAAAAAAAAAAAGTTGGTTCTTAAAAAAAAAAACAATAAAATTGATAAGCCTTCAGTAGGACTGATAAACATTTAAAAAGAGAGGATCATAATCTCCAATATCAGGATTGAACCAAGGATATCACTACAGATTCTTCAGCCATTATAGATAATACAGGAATGCCACAAATAACTTAACACTAATAAATTTGACAACTTAGAAGAAATGAACCAATTTATTGAAAAACCCAAATGTAGGGGAGAAGAGGGCCTTGGCAGCCCTGTGGACAACAAGACCACTAATAGGGTTCCCATGGACCCACGCATGAGTGAGGAACCAGAACAACCAGAAAAAGGGAGCCACTCAGAGTCTGCCCCACTGAGTGCATGACAATTGGAGAGGTGCCCAGATGGAGAGGCCTGGGATCTGTGGAGACCACACACCCTTTGGTGCCAGCATGTGATCCAGCAGGTAGGCCTTGCCACCACCACCTGAATCCATCCCCAGCCAGGCCGAGTGTGTGAGAACCAGAGAGGCGCCTCCTCTGAGAGGCCCAAGATCTGAGGCAACCATGCACCGAAGGCACTAGTGGGCAACTGAGCAGACACTGAGGCAGCTATACCAAATTGGCAGCCCCAGCAGCATTCTAGCCAAACAATAGTGTCAAACCAATGGACCATGAAATCTCCTGCCACAATGACTAAACATCAAAGGAAAGATACCAGAAATATGAAAAGTCAAGAAAGTACACCACCAAAGTGTAATAACTCTCAAGATCTAGATCCCATAGAACAAGAAGCCCTTGAAATGTCTGAGAAGGAATTTCGAGAGATAATTCTAAGGAAACTAAATGAGATACAAGAAAACTCAGCTAGAAAACACAATGAAATGAGGAAATGTATACAGGACCTGAAAGAAGAAATGTACAAGGAAATCAATGCCCTGAAAAAGAATGTAGCAGAACTTGCCAAGCTGAAGAATTCATTCAATGAAATAAATAAAATAAAAAAAACCCCAAAGAACAAAAAACAGAAAAACCCAGAGAGTTTAACTAGCAGGCTTGCAGAAGAGAGAACTTCTGAACTTCAAGATGGGCTGTTTGAAATAACACAGGCAGACCAAAAAAAAAAAAAAGAATTAAAAACATTGAAGAAAATCTAAGAGCTATATCAGACAACTTTAAGTGCTCAAATATTCGAGTTATGGGTATTCCAGAAGGGGAGGAAAAAGGAGATTGCATTGAAAACATATTCAACAAAATAGTGGAAGAAAACTTGCCAGGTATAGGAAAAGACACATATCTTCAGATTCTAGACACTAATACCATAATAACAGGGGACCTGAACACCCCACTATCACTATTGGACAGATCATCTAGGCAAAGAATCAGCAGAGAAACACAAGATCTAAACAACACTCTAGACCAATTGGACTTGGCAGATATCTACAGAACATTCCATCCAACAACCTCAGAATATTCAGTTTTCTCATCAGCCCATGGATCATTCTCCAGGATAGATCAAATGTTAGGTCACGAGTCAAGTCTTAAGAAATTTTTAAAAAATGGAATTATCCCATGTATTTTTTCAGACCACAATGGATTAAAATTAGAAATCAATAATAAACAAAATTCTGGAAACTACACAAACATATGGAAATTAAACAGTATTCTACTTAATGACATATGGGTCCAAGAAGAAATCAAACAGGAAATCAAAAAATTTATTGAAAATAATTAAAATAATGATACATCATACCCAAACCTGTGGGATGCTGCAAAAGGAGTACTAATGGGGAAATTTGTCACATTAAATGCTTCAGAAGAATGGAAAGATGGCAAGTGAATACCTCATACTTCACCTTAAAGAACTAGAAAGTCCAGAACAATCCAAACCCAAAGTTTGCAGATGGAAAGAAATCATTAAGATCAGAGCAGAACGTCATGAAATTGAAACCCCAAAAATGATAAAAAATATCAATGAATCAAAAAGTGGGTTTTATGAAAAGATAAATATTATTGACAAACCATTAGCATGGCTAACTAAAAAAAGAGAGAAGATCCAAATAAAAAAATTAGAAATGAAAAAGGTGATATTACAACTGATACATCTGAAATACAAGGAATCATTCAAAATTACTATAAACAACTAGATGCCAAGAGATTTGAAAATCTGGAGGAAATGGATAATTTTCTAGACACACACAAGCTACCAAAACTGAGCCAAGAAGATGTAGAAAATATGAACAGACCGATAATAATAAAAGACATTGAAGTGGTTATCAGAAGGCTCCCAACAAAGAAAAGCCCAGGACCAGATGGATTCACAGCACAATTTTACCAAACATTCAAAGAGGAATTGACACCAAATCTCTACAAACTATTCCAAATGATTGAAACACTGGCAATTCTCCCAAACTCATTCTATGAAGCAAACATCACCCTGATACCCAAACCAGGTAAAGATACAACTAAAAAAGACAACTACAGACCAATATCCTTGATGAATATAGATGCAAAAATCCTCAATAAAATA
>NW_007741038.1:20538-21245 GCF_000696425.1 Galeopterus variegatus | reverse complement strand
TACACTGGGGAAGAGACTGCCTCTTCAGCAAATGGTGCTGGGATAACTGGATATCCATATGCAGGAGAATGAAACTAGACCCATACCTCTCACCATATACTAAAATCAACTCCAAATGTTTTAAAGAATTAAATATACACCCTGAAACAATAAAACTTCTTAAAGAAAACATAGGAGAAACACTTCAGGAATTAGGACTCGGCACAGACTTTATGAATACAACCCCCAAAGCATGGGCAACCACAGGAAAAATAAACAAATGGGATTATATCAAAATACAAACCTTCTGCACAGCCAAAGAAACAATTAACAGAGTTAAAAGACAACCAATGGAGTGGGAGAAAATATTTGCAAACTATACATCTGACAAAGGGTTAATACCCAGAATATACAAGGAACTGAAACAACTTTACAAGAAAAAAACAAGTAACTCAATTAAAAAATGGGCAAAAGAGCTAAATAGGCATTTCTCAAAGGAACATATATGAATGGCCAACAGACACATGAAAAAATGCTCAACATCACTCAGTATTAGGGAATGCAAATCAAGACCACACTGAGATACCATCTTACCCCAGTTAGGATGGCTAATATCCAAAAGACTGTGAATGATAAGTGCTGGCGAGGTTGCGGAGAAAAAGGAACCCTCATACATTGTTTGTGGGACTGCAAAATGGTGCAGCCTCTATGGAAAATGGTATGGAGGT
>NW_007741038.1:18283-19157 GCF_000696425.1 Galeopterus variegatus | reverse complement strand
TTACCCTGACAACAAAGCCAGACAAAGACAGTACAACAAAAAAGGAAGCTATAGACAATATCTCCCATGACCTTGGGTACAAAGTTCTCAACACAATATTAACAAATCTAACCCAAGAATGCATAAAATTTAAAATACACCGTGACCAAGGGGGACCTATATCAAGCATGCAAGGCTGGTTGAACATTAACATTGTTGGAATTTACCATGTCAGTTGGTTAAAGAAGAAAAAGCATATGATCGTACCAATTGATGCGGAAAAAGCATTTGACAAAACCCAACACCGTTCATAATAAAAAGTCTCAGGAAACTAGAAATAGGACTATTTCTAGAATATGGGGAAACTGAAATTAAAAGAACAGTACCATTTATATAATTGCTTCAAAGAAAATGTAATAATTAGGCATAAGTGTTACAGAATATGTACCAAATCTGTATCTTGAATACTACACATTGTTTATGAAAGAACTTAAAGAAGATCTAAATAAGTGGATAAATATTCCACGTTCATGGATTGGAAGACTCAACATAGAAAAGATGTCAGTTCTCCCTAAATTGATCTATAGTTTTAATACAATGTCTATGAAAAATACAGCAAGTTTTTTTTTTAGATAGAAATAAGTTTATACTAAAGTTTATTTGAAAAATTACAGAACCTAGTATAGCTAAAACAATTCTGAAAAAGAATAAAGTGGGAAGAATTACTTTAGCCCATGTTAAGGCTACATTATATAGCTATAATAATAAAGACAATGTCATAATGGTGGCTAGAGAAACGTGGATCAACCAAGTAGAACCCAGAAATAGAGCCACAAAAAATGTGCAACTGATTTTTGACAAAAGTGCCAAAGCAATTCAAGACAAAGGATAGCCT
>NW_007741038.1:13287-17169 GCF_000696425.1 Galeopterus variegatus | reverse complement strand
AAAAAAATTAATTATTAAACTGGCAAAAGAATAGAAATTTCACTGAAGAAGGTACCCGAATGGCAAATAAGAACATGAAAAGATGTTCAACACCATTAACTGTTAGTGAAATATACACAAAAATCACAATGAGACATTAGTACATACCTATCAGAACAGATAAAATAAAACATAGTGACACTAAATTCCGGTGAGGATGTAGAGAAATAGTGTTGGTGGAAATGTGAAATAGTACAGTCACTCCGGAAATCAATTTGACAGTTTCTTATAAAACTGAACATGCTACGACAATACTACCATAGTAATTGTACTCTTGGGCATTTATCCCAGGAAAATAAAAACTTACATTCACACCTACATCTGTGCACAAATATTTATAACAGCTTTATTTACAATAGCTCCAAGTTGGAAATAACCAAAATTTCCTTCAACAGGTAGATGGTTAAACAAAATGATGCATCCACACCATGGATACTATATGATCCTGTTTATATAACATTCTTGAGGTAACAAAATTATGGAACTGGAAGGCAGATTAATGATTACGAGGGGCTAGAGAAGGGCACATGAAGGGAGTTAATGATGGCTATGAAAGGATCCGTGTGAGGATCTGTATCTTGACTGTCGTGGTGGATATAAACCTACACATGTGATTAAATTGTGTATAAGTATGAGCATGTGTAAAACTGGTGAAATTTTAATAAGGCCAGCAGATTGTATAAGGATCGATTTTCTGTGTGTAACATGCTATAGTTATGTGAGATGTTAACATGGGGGGAAACTGGGTGAAGGGTGTGTGAGATCTCTCTGTACTATTTTCTACAACTGCTGTGAACCTAAAATTATCTCAAAATTATTTTTTAAAGAGTACTTACAAATCAGTTATAGAACTATTAGCACCCTCAATAGAAAAATCAAAATTGAACAGAGGGTGTGGAAATAATTTACAGTTGAGGAAATACAGTTTACAAGTTTATTATCACAGAAAACAAGTTTATTATTACTGGCAATCAAGAAAACCAAAAATAAGTAATGAATTAATTTTAACTTAGCAAAAATTAAATTAGTAAAAGTCTTAAAAATAACCTGTGTTAGCAAAAGTATCATCTGATGGACCTTCATATGATGCTGTTTGGAGGGTAAATGGGTGTAAATTTCTTGAAAACCAATTAGGCCAGATATCTTATAATAGCTAAAATAGCTTATACCCTTTGATCCAGTAATTTATTCTGAAGAAATTATTAGCTGTGCAAAGAGTTCTGTATGAGGATATTCCTAAAATATTTATAATAGAATTTTTTAAAAAAACCCTAAATGTCTAACAATGAGAAGAGGGTCAAAAAATTAAATTTAATGCAATAATTTGCAGACATTAAATTATGTTTTAAATAGATATTAAAGACATAAGAAAATGCTCAGGATATAACATTGAGAAAAATTGGTAGGATGTAAAGAGTACATGTAGTCTTATTTTTAAAAAAAATCTATTTATATCTATCTATTTCTGTACCACAATTTTAACAGTGGCTATAGATAATTTTAATTTTCTTTCTTAATCTTTTCTATAATTCCTAAGTATCTACAAGAAGCATGAATGTCCTTTATATGAAAGAAAGAACATTTAAAAAACATGTACCTACTAGGTATAACAAGACCGATTTTCAAGAATGCTCATTTGGTTTACATGTCAGCACTGGTTCCAGCTTCTTTTTCCTCTCCCCACTTCATACCCCACACTCTTAACTCATGTTCGCTTATCTTCATCATTTTCTCTCACAGAAGATCTCTATTCCCATCCAAAACCAACCACTGTGTCTCGGCTCTAGCTCCGTCCCTGCTCATATCTTTGGATGCTCCAGTTCCTTAGTCATCTGGGCCTCTTCTGCCGTCTTCTGCCTCTCCCTCTACTCATAACAACCTCAACTTTTTTTTTTTTTGAAGCTCTTACAACGAGAAAATGGAGGGGACACATGTGGGTGGGAGGAGGGAGAGGGAGGAGGGAGGGAGGCTTTGGTGATGGGACACAATAACTAANACACAATAACTAACTACATTGTATATTGACAAAATAAAAATTAAAAAAAAAAAAAAGAAAATGGGCAATGGGACATAGATGGTCTAAGATGAGCCACTGGTCTTGTGGAAGACATTTTTTAAAATATCTATTTTGTTTTGTTTTGTTAATGGAAATTTGCATTTTGAGATGATTGCAAAAATAATATTTTTTTTCATTGTAAAAAGAAAAATTAAGACAGCACAAAAGTAAGAAAACCGAACAATAATCTCTTCTTTATCTCATTATTGAACATAATCTTGCAATCTTTAGATTAGTAAGTAGATAGCTTGGTAGGTAGAAAAATGGATGTATTTGTTTTGGCATGGGGGAGAATAAATGGATTGATGGATGCGTGGATGGGTGGATAGGCGGATGAATGGAGAGCTACTTTGGGGATGAATAGGCTCACATATTACAGCTTGAGACCAAGACAAAAACAATTCTAAAATTAATCTGGAAGTATAGACAGAATAATTAGAAAAAAACTATTAAAGAATGTATAATCAAACTTTGTGGCTCCCTACTTCATGGTGACCCTGCCCTTACCACCCTCTTCTTTATTTCCCTTATCAGACCTGCTCTCTTGGCCATAGTGGGTGCATGTAACTCTCTGGTTAGGATGGTACCTCCTGCCCCTGGCTGCCATGATTAGTCCAGAGCTTGATCCAGAGCTTGTTGTAATCACCCATTGGCCAGAGCTCTTCCCTGGGATTTTTTCCCAGTGGAAGCTGGGAGTCAACATTTGTTTCACTCTGGGGACACATTGCTGCAAGGATGTAACCGTGGGGTCATGGGTGGAGAAAGCCTGCCTGGAGCTGAAGAAGGTGAGAAGAGAAAATCCAGCAGAGGGCTGAGAGAGATTGAGAGCCAATCCAGCCTCTGATCTCCTGGAGTCCTTTTCTCACTTTCCTGGGTTGTTTTAGTTCACTTTTTAATAAAAGCCTTTTGAGTTTGGCTGAAAAAATTTTTGAAGAAAGAATGTACAATGAAAGAGAAATGTGCTTTTCAGAAACTAAAATGAATTATAATGAATTTAAATGTTGGGGTATTGCCTGATTGTTGCATGCATTTTTTATATAATTTAGTATATTGCTAACATCTTTCCATGACAATAAATATAATTCTACATAGTCATTTTAATTGCACATAGCTTCTATTTTACAAATGCCCCACTTAGTTTTTAAAATGCTCTATAGAACAAATATTTAGCCTGCTTTCCATATATTGCTATTACAAGCAATAATTTAATAAATGACTTTCTATACATATTTTTAAAAGATTTCTCACAATTTTCTTAGGAAAAAATCATAGAAGTAGATCTGCTGGATCAAAGAGACATCTTTTAAATTTTCATATGAGTTTCCTGTTTTCCCTGCCAAGGAAGTGGTCTTATATATTTCCACCAGCATTTTATGAGAGTGCTGATTTTTCTGCATCTTTATTAACTTTTGATATTTTAAATTTTGTAAATTGTTGCCAATATAATAGGTGAAAATATTTTCTTGTTTAAATTTGAATGCTTGATTATTTGTTGAAGTTGTGCATCTTATCATATGCTTATTAATCTTTTAAATTTTGTTTGATTTTCCAGTTTGTATCTTTTGACTATTTTAACTTTTATCAAAATAATACATACACATGACAACAAGGATTGTTAGAAAAAAATAACATTCCTCTGCTCATCTTTCTTCCCCTCCCAATCCTGTTACCCAAAGATAACCATGTCCAACCTTTTAATTGGTTTCTTCTAGTATTTAATTAATTTAATTTCATGTTTCTAAATAATATGCTTCTTTGCTCCTTCTTAACTTCTCAATTTTAAATGT
>NW_007741038.1:9749-12135 GCF_000696425.1 Galeopterus variegatus | reverse complement strand
CTCGTTTTATCCTTTTTTTGAATTTTATTGTAGGACATTACTCCAGTATAGTAGCGAGAAACGGTACTTGGAAACTATCTCATTTTTGAGAATGTGTATGTCTAAAAATATAGATTATTTGCTTATATATATAATTCTAGATTGGAAACTGTTTTCTCTCAGAACGTTGAATGTATTTTGTTCTGTTTTGTTTTTGCCTGGTTTCTAGCTTCCATGATGTCGAAAAGTCCAGTGCTATTTTGATTCTTGATCTCTTGTGTTTATGTCTTTCTTTCTAGAAGTTTTTAGAATCTTTTCTTTATTCTTAGCCCTGAAATTTCATGATGATGTACGTGCAAGTTCTTTTCCATCACTGTGCTGATTGGTAGGAGTTGCCTTTAAGTAAATTGGTGCCTGTTGGTCTTAGACATTTTTTTGTATTATTTCTTTGATAATTTCTCTCTGTCTCTGTCTCTTTTTCAGACACACGCACACTTGCTCTCTCTCACTCATGCTCTTTTGTTTTCTCTTTCTGGAACTCCTCTTGTTTAGGTCTCTTGAATTATGCCTCTAATTTCTCACATTTTAGCTCCTATTTTTTCTCACTGCCTTATTGTTCTGTTTTCTAGAAATTTTTCTACATTTTTCTAGACTCTGAGACTTCCCAATTTCTAGTGAATGTTTTATTTTTAGCTACTATTATATTCTAGTGCTACTTTATTATTCCCTATATGCTCTGTTTTTATAATGTCCTGTTCTTTTTTCTTCATGCATACAATGTCTTCTCTCATTGCTATGAATATACTTTATTTTAAAAGCTTTCTTCTGCTTCTTGTGTTGTAGCTTTTGTTCTCTGATAATTTGGGGTTCTGTCTTTCATACTGGAACCTTTACTTGTATGTCTTGTGATCCTTGTAATTGTATTTTGAAATCAGGTACTAAAAAGCTAATTGAAAGCCATATATGGCTGCAGAGGAGTGTTATGCTTATGAGACTGTGGGTGTTTCTATTGCGGTGTGAAACTGTGAGCTGTTTTTTTTTTTGTTTTTGTTTTTGTTTTTTGTTTTTGTTCACTGTGGCCCTCTAAATGTCAGAGACTGTGAGATGTTACTTATGGACCAAATATCTTCTCAGGAGATAAACTCTACAATCTAGTTAGAAGATCGTGTTCTTCTAAGCCCTTCTAAGGTCTGGGGAAGTGAGTTTCACAGTCCAGTAAGCATCTTTCACTTAATTCTTCTGTGTTCAGGAGAGTTTCTCACCCCAACATTTACTGAGGAAACTGGTTCAGAAAGTACACCTTCTGATATCTAGGATGGGAGATGGATGACTAGTCAGATGCATAAACTGGAGAAGAGAATCTTCTGTTAATAATTTTTACTGTCTTTCAGCAAATTCTCCTCTTTTCTGCTTTGGCCCCCACTTCTGCCTTCCGAGATGGTACCTTCAGCCTGAGTCTCTCCCAGGATAGAGAACATGACTTGGTTTACCTCTGATTGGCTTATATTTTAGCTTTTTCCACCTAAAGTAAGTAACTACTTATCCATTACTTATCCATCTCTATCTCCCAAAATTTCATTGCTATCTCCAATACAGAGAAAGTCTTGAAATACAACAAGAAAAAGATAGGTGACCAATAAGAAAATAGGCAAACACAGTAAATGGAAAATCCAAATGGATAACAGACATATAAAAAAATGATGAAACTCATTAGTAATCAAATAAATGTAAATATAACAGCAAGCAATGAGATATGACTTTATACCATCAGTTTGTTAAAAATGCAAATACTAGAAAGCTGGATAATACCATGTGTCTGCAGTGGCATGAGAAAAGAGGAATATTTTTTCACTACCACTGGGATTGTAACTCAATGCAGCCATTTGGGAGGGCAATCACACAGTCTAAGTCCATACATATCTAGAGTGACCTTAAATTCTGGTCTTCTCACACAGTCCTGGTTTATGCCTGTTGTCCCACTTTCCCATACATCCATTTAGCACCTGTTTTTGCTCTCAAAAGTTTTCACAATAGATTATAAGGTCATCTTACATATAACCTTTGGCTCCCAATTTCTACTACTTGATATATTTTCCAAAGAAATTCTGATATAGGACCTTAAGGACACATGGAAAACAGTATGTATGTAATAGTCTAGAATTTTAAAATATATAGAAATCCATCAGTAGAGAAATGGGTAAGAAAAATGAGTTGGATGTGCAATATGGAATACTATGCAGATGTTAAAATTAATAACTAAGATCTATATACAACAATATGATTAATCTTAAGTCCATATTGTATTACTGTAGACATTTAATAACGAAGAATTATTATTTATTTCTATAGGTGATAATATTACTGTACAAATTGTTTTAAAAAGAGTTCTTAATTAATGCAAATATGA
>NW_007741038.1:5068-8225 GCF_000696425.1 Galeopterus variegatus | reverse complement strand
AAATTGGTTTTTTGTTTTGTTTTGTTTTCTGCTGTTGAATTATTTGAGTTTCTTACATATTTTGAATATCAACCCCTTATCAGATGTATGGTTTGAAAATATTTTTTCACATTCTGTACGATGTCTCCTCACTCTGTTGATTTTTCCTTTGCTCTTTATTCATAACAATATAGAATTTTTCTAGCATGCATATCAAAACTGTTCCAGCCTCTACCAATTACCCAGGTCCAAAGCCACTTTCATATTTTCAGGTATTTGTTGTAGCAACACCTACCTTCTCTGGTACCAATTTCTGACTTTGTCTGTCTGTGCTGCTACAACAAAATACCACTGACTGGATAATTTACAAACAATAGAAATTTATTTCTTATGATTCTGGAGGCTGGGAAGTTCAAGATCAAGGTGCTGGTAACATTGGTTTCTGGTGAGGGCTGCTGTCTACTTCCAAGACAGTGTCTTGTTGCTGTGTCCTCTGAAGTGGAGGAACACTGTGTACTCACATGGTAGAAATGCACTGATAGTCTTATGGAGGTTCCCTTAAATGTGATGAGTTGATTTTCTCATGCTGCTTTTTGTTAAAAATTCTTTTTCTTTGACTTTTGAAAATTTGATTATAATGTATCTCAGTGAAGATCTCTTTATGTTTAATATATTTGGGGTTCTTTGTTAATCATGGATGTGGCTATTTATTTCCCTATTCAAATTTGGGAAGTTTTTTTTTTTTTTTGGTCATTGTCTCTTTAAATAAGTTTCTGCCTTTTTCTCTTTCTTTGCTCCTTCTGAGACTTCCATAATGCACATATTGGTTTGCTTAATGGTGTTTTTTTCCCCTTTTAAATTTTGGGAATTTTTTTTTTTTTTTTTTGGTCATTGTCTCTTTAAATAAGTTTCTGCCTTTTTCTCTTTCTTTGCTCCTTCTGAGACTTCCATAATGCACATATTGGTTTGCTTAATGGTGCCCAATACATCCTGTAGGCTTTCTTCACTCTTTTCCAGTCTCGTCTTTTTGTTTCTCTGACTGAATACTTTCCAATGAGCTGCCTTCAAGCTAACTGATTCTTCTTCTTGGTTCAGCCTGATGTTGAAGTTTTCTATAAAACTTCAGTTCTGGCATTGTGTTCTTAAGCTCCAGAATTTCCGTTTTGTTCTTTTTTGTTGTTTTATTTCTTCATTGAACTTGTCATTTTGTTTATATACCATTTTCTTGATATCATTTATAGAAGTCTATTTTTGTTCTCTTATAGTTCACTAAGCTTCTTTAAGATAATTATTTTGAATTCTTTGTTAGGCAATTTGTAGACCCTCATTTCTTTAGTGTCAGTTACTGGTTCCTTTGGTAGTGTCGTATTATCCTGATTGTTTTTGTGATCCTTGTGGCCTTGTTCTTGTGTCTATGCATGTGAAGAATAGCACCTCTTTCTGTCCTCACTAACTGGCTTTGGCAGGGAATGCCCTTCACTAGTCAGCCTGTCCAGAGATTCTGGGACAAATAGCAGGGGAGTTCTGTGGCATGGGCATGCTTGCTGCTATAGTCCTTAGGTAGACTGGTTGAGTGCCTGTGTTAGTGGGTGGACAGGTCTGGCATCTGGGCCCACAGAGGCAGGCCTGCAGCCTGCAGCATGAACCCATGGGTAATGATTTGGCACTGGGGCAGGCCTAGAGCTTTAGTCAACTGGGGTGAGCCTGGAGTCTGGGTCTTCAGGGACTGGCCTGGTACTGGGATTTTCTGGGGTGAGCCTTGTGCTGACATCTGCAGATAATTTGAATGCTTACTTTACTCTCTTTTGCCTATGTGGAGGGTGTCTCTCTCTGTGTTGTGCAGGTTTGAAAGAGGAGAGACATGGACATTGTAAAACTTTTCTTCCTATCCTCTTTAATGTGTCCTTTCTTATTTCTATGTTCCACTCAGGTGCTGCAGTCTCTCACCTGGATTCCTTAACTCTTGAGAAGGTATTTTTGTGCATGCATGTTGTTCAAGTTGATATTTCTGCCGGGGATGAGTGTTGGAAATTCCTATTTATCATCTTTCTGATTTTGCTCCAGAATGTGCTGCTGACTTCTTAATGTCTCGATTTGTTACAGGTATGAATGCCAAGGGGTGGATAACAAGAGTGCCTAACTCACGGCCTTTGATGTGAGCATTAAAAGAGATCACCCATATGGAGAAATTAGAACAATGTCTGATGCACAGTAAGTGCTCAAAAAACTTTAACTATAATAAATATTTTTCAAATTGAGAGCCAAATCTCAGTTCCAGTGTTTGCATTTTGGGCTTTTTATTTCTCCACTCTGCTTAATGCTATTCCCAGAAATGCATGAGTCTGCAGGTACATCTGCCACGGTAGGCATTTATTCCATCAGCAAATGATTGTTTAGGTACTTTCATGAGCCAGGTATTGTGCCAGATCCAGATAGTTCTGAGGACTGAAAGTTTGAGATCAGGGGGCCACCATGATTGGGTTCTGATGAGGGCCCTCTTTCTGGCTTGCAGATGGTCACATTCTCCTTCACATGGCAGAGAGAGCTCATTCAAAATGTATTTCAACTCCTACTATGTCCCAGAAAATGTTAGGTGCTCAGAGTGCAAGGTTAAATAAGAGACATGGTATCTGCTCTTTGGTAGATGATCATATCACTTGTAAATAATATGTTTTTTCCTTTCCAAGATATATTCTTCTTACTTATTTTTGTCTTATCAGTTGACTGAGATCTCCAATCCAATATTAAAAAACAGTAAGGTTAAACCTCATCTTTATCTTATTTATAACATTTGATTAACTATATCTAATATTTCACCATTAGATGTGATAAATGCTGCTAGATTCTGATTTTAGAAAACTCTATCATGTTAAGGAATTTTCCTTCTGTATTCTATTTATAAAAGGCTATTGATAATAAATACAATTGAATTTCATCAAGGCCCATTTAATTAATAATGTAGTTCACATGTAAAACCATCTTGAATTTCTGAAATAAACCTCACTTGGTAATAACAGAGTGATTTATTCTTATTATGTTAATAGAATCTAATGGTGTTTTATTTAGAATTTTTTCTATCTATAGAAATAAAAATTTGATCTATAGTTTTCTTTTACTGTGATCTTTTCTTGAGGTTTTGAAATTATGATTATGCTAACTTCAATGTGAATGGGAAAGT
>NW_007741038.1:3998-4341 GCF_000696425.1 Galeopterus variegatus | reverse complement strand
GTGATCTTTTCTTGAGGTTTTGAAATTATGATTATGCTAACTTCAATGTGAATGGGAAAGTTTTTTTATAATTCTTATGTTAAAAAACATTTTTAAAAGCAGAGAAGTTTTTCCCTCATCAAAACTTTGAAAGAATTCACAGGAAAAATTGGCTAGATTTATTCTTTAGTGATGTCCCTTTTGCACCTGTTCACTATTTCCTATGGTTTAATACTTATTCCTAGCTTTATTATTATTATATTTTTTTTCAAGATTTAAATCCACGTAGTTTATATACTTATTTTTTATTTTTTTATTTTATTTTTTTTCATTAAATTTTTATTTTGTCAATATACAATGTATA
>NW_007741038.1:0-558 GCF_000696425.1 Galeopterus variegatus | reverse complement strand
GGCTCGGGGGCACCCCGGTCACCCCTCTCCCAACAAGAAATCAGTCTGGGATTTTTCCAAACTGAAGGCCACAGAGATGGTATCTGCCTCCTGGGAGCAGGGAGTTTACCTGGGGCTGAGGCCCCAGGTGTGGTGGAGTGACAGTCTGGCCGGGATCCTCTTCCCTGCCCTCCCGACACTGGCCGGGGGCTCCCCACACCACCAGCCCTGCCAGAGATCCGGGGGAGGAGTGGGATTGGTGGCCTCTCCACAGGCCCTGGGCAGCCCCGCGCTGAGGCACACAAGTGGCACAGCTCAGTGAGGAGCCATGCCAAGCGAAAATGGCTGGCTTGCCCGATCAGATCGGCCAGCTCCGCCCGCCCCCGGAGAAAATGGAGGCAGTGCTGCTGAAGGCGCCTAGCCTGGTGTGGTAAGCGGGGGCTGGGCGGGCCTTTGCCCCCCAAGCGGGGCTGAGCTGGGGGTCACTCACAAAGCTCCCAGAGCTGAGCCGGTCCCGTGCCTTCCTCTCCATCTCTGCATCGCCGCTGCCATCTTTCCTGGCCTTTGTTGCCTTGGGCT
>NW_007741037.1:47099-47992 GCF_000696425.1 Galeopterus variegatus | reverse complement strand
ACCAAGCTCATTGATCTAAGTAAACTCATCGGACCAAGCTAATCGATCTAAGTGAACCCACGAGACCAAGCCAATCGATCTAAGTAAACTCATCAGACCAAGCTCATCGATCTATTAAACTCATCAGACACAGCTAATCGATCTAAGTAAACTCATCACACCAAGCTCATCGATCTAAGTAAACTCATCAGACCGAGCTCATCGATCTACAGAAACTCATCAGACCAAGCTCATCGATCTAAGTAAACTGACCAGAGCAAGTTAAACGATCTATGTACACTCATCAGACGAAGTCCATTGATCTAAGAAAACTAATCAGACCAAGCTCATTGATCTAAGTAAACTCATCGGACCAAGCTAATAGATCTAAGTGAACCCACGAGACCAAGCCAATCGATCTAAGTAAACTCATCAGACCAAGCTCATCGATCTATTAAACTCATCAGACACAGCTAATTGATCTAAGTAAACTCATCAAACCAAGCTAATCAATCTAGGAGAAATAATCATACAAAGCTAGTCGATCTAGGATAACTAATCAGACTAAGCTAATCGATCCAGGAAAAATAAAAAGACCAAGCTAATCAATCTTGGAAAAATAATCAGACCAAGCTAATCGACCTACGAATAATAATCAGACCAATCGAATCGATCCTGGCAAACTAATCAGACCAAGCTAATCGATATAGGATAACTAATCAGACCCAAATAATCCATCAAGGAAAATTGATCAGACCAAGCTAATCAATCTAGAAAAACTAATCAGACCAAGCTAATCGATCTAGGAAACTAATCAGACCAAACTAACCGATCCTGGAAAACTAATCAGACCAAGCTAATCGATCCTGGCAAACTAATCAGACCAAGCTAATCGATCCTGGCAAACTAATCAG
>NW_007741037.1:42651-43113 GCF_000696425.1 Galeopterus variegatus | reverse complement strand
AGTAAACTCAACTGACCGAGCACTTCAATCTTAGTAAACTCATCAGACCAAGCTCATCGAAATAAGTAAACTCATCAGACCGAACTTATCGATCTAACTAAACTCAAAAGAGCAAGCTCATCGATCTCCTTCAACTCATCAGACCGAGCTCATCGATATATGTAAACTAAACAGAGCAAGGTCATCAATGTAAGTAAACTCATCAGAACAAGCTCATCGATCTAAGTAAAGTCATCAGACCAAGCTCATTGATCTAACTAAACTCATCAGACCAAACACACCCATCAAAGTAAACTCATCTCACCAAGCTCATTGATCTAAGTAAACTCATCAGACGGAGCTCATCGATCTACGGAAACTCATCAGACCAAGCTCATCGATCTAAGTAAACTGACTAGAGGAAGCTAATCGATCTAAGTACACTCATCAGACGAAGGCCATTGATCTAAGAAAACTAATCAG
>NW_007741037.1:41551-42361 GCF_000696425.1 Galeopterus variegatus | reverse complement strand
CAGACCAAGCTAATCGACCTACGAATAATAATCAGACCAAACTAATCGATCTTGGCAAACTAATCAGACCAAGCTAATAGATCTAGGAGAACTAATCAGACCAAGCTAATCAATCTAGGAAAACTAATCTGACCAAGCTAATCGATCTAGAAAAACTAATCAGACCAAGCTAATCGATCCTGGCATACTAATCAGCCCAAGCTAATCGATCTATGAAAACTAATCAGACCAAGCAAATCGATCTAAGAAAAGAATCCCGACAAAGAAAATCGATCTCGGAATACTAATTATCCCAAGCTAGTCAATCTAGAAAAACTAATCAGACCCAACTAATCCATCTTGGAAAACTAATCAAACCCAACTACTCAATCTAGAAAAACTTATCAGACCCAACTAATCGATCTAATAAAACTATTCAGACCCAACCAATTGTTGTAGGAAAACTAATCAGACAAAGTTACTCGATGTAGGAAAACTAATGAGACCAAGGCAATCGATCTAGGAAAAATAATCAGACCAAGCTAATTGATCTAGTATAAGTAATCAGACCAACCTAATCAATCTAGGAAAACTAATCAGACCAAGCTAATCGATCTAGGTAAACTCATCAGACCCAGCCCATCGATCTAAGTGAAATCATCAGAGCAAGCTAATCGATCTAAGTAAACTCATAAGAGCAAGCCCTTCGATCTAAATAAACTCATCATACCAAGCTCATCGATCTAAGTAAACTCCTCCCACCGAGCTCATCGATCTAAGTAAACTCATCAGACCGACCTCATCGATCTAAGTAAACTCATCAGACGAAGC
>NW_007741037.1:39597-41218 GCF_000696425.1 Galeopterus variegatus | reverse complement strand
AAAGTAAACTCATCAGACCCAGCCCATCGATCTAAGTAAACTCATCATAAAAAGCTCATCGATCTAAGTAAACTCATAAGACCGAGCTCATTGATCAAAGTAAACTCATCAAACGAAACACATCGATCTAAGTAAACTCAACCGACCGAGCACTTCGATCTAAGTAAACTCATCCGACCGAGCTCTTCGATCTAAGTAAACTCATCCGACCGAGAACGTCGATCTAATAAACTCATTAGACCCAGCTCATCGAACTAAGTAAACTCATCAGTGCAAGCTAATCAATCTAAGTAAACTAATCACACCAAGCTCATCGATCTAAGTAAACTCATCAGACCAAGCACATCGATCTAAGTAAACTCCTCCCACCGAGCTCATCGATCTAAGTAAACTCATCAGACCGACCTAATCGATCTAAGTAAACTCATCAGACGAAGTTCATCGATCTACGTAAACTCATCAAAGCAAGCTAATTGATCTAAGTAAACTCTACAGGCCAAGCTCATCGATCAAGGTAAACTCATCAGACCCAGCCCATCGATCTAAGTAAACTCATAACACCAAACATATTGATCAAAGTAAACTCATCAGACCAAGCACATCGATCTAAGAAAACTCATCACACTGAACTCATAGATCTACGTAAAGTCGTCAGACCAAGCTAATCGATCTAAGTAAACTGATAAGACCAAGCTCATCAATCTAAGTAAACTCATCACACCAAGCTCATCGATCTAAGTAAACTCATAAGACCGAGCTCATTGATCAAAGTAAGCTCATCAAACGAAACACATCGATCTAAGTAAACTCATCCGGCCGAGCACTTCGATCTAAGTAAACTCATCCGACCGAGCTGTTCGATCTAAGTAAACTCATCCGACCGAGAACGTCGATCTAATAAACTCATTAGACCCAGCTCATCGAACTAAGTAAACTCTTCAGTGCAAGCTAATCAATCTAAGTAAACTAATAACACCAAGCTCATCGATCTAAGTAAACTCATCAGACCAAGCACATTCATCTAATTAAAATCATCAGACCAAAAACATAAATCTAAATAAACTCATCAGACCGAGCTCTTCGATCTAAGTAACTCATCAGACCGAGAACATCGATCTAATTAAACACATCAGACTGAGCTCATCCATCTAAGTATACTCATCAGACCGAGCCCATCGATCTAAGTAAACTCAACAGAGAAAGCATATCGATCAAAGTAAACTCATCAGACCAAGCTCATTGATCTAAGTAAACTCATTGGACCAAGCTAATCAATCTAATAAACTTACGAGACCAAGCCAATCGAAATAAGTATACTCATCCGACCGAGCTCATCTAAGTAAACTCATCAGACCAAGCTCATCGATCTAAGTAAACTCATCAGACACAGGTAATCGATCTAAGTAAACTCATCAGACCCGCTATTCGATCTAATAAAACTCATCGGACAGAGCTAATTGATCTAAGTTAACTCATCTGACAAAGCTCATCGATCTACGTAAACTCACCAGAGCAAGCTAATCCATCAAAGTAAACTCATTAAACCAACCTCAACAATCAAAGTAAACTCATCAGACCAAGCTCATTGATCTATGTATACTAATCAAAGCAAGTTAATCGA
>NW_007741037.1:39274-39508 GCF_000696425.1 Galeopterus variegatus | reverse complement strand
TAAACTCATCAGACCAAGCTCATCCATCAAAGTAAACTCATCAGACCAAGCTCATCAATCTAAGTAAACTCATCACACCAAGCTCATTGATCTAAGAAAGCTCATCACACCGAGCTCATCGATCTACATAAAGTCGTCAGACCGAGCTCGTTGATTCAAGTAAACTCATCAGACCAAGCTTATCGATCTAAGTAAACTCATCAGACCAAGCTCATCGATCTAAGTGAACTCATC
>NW_007741037.1:36627-38353 GCF_000696425.1 Galeopterus variegatus | reverse complement strand
ATCGACCTAAGTAAACTCATCAGACCAAGCTCATCAATCTAAGTAAACTCATCACACCAAGCTCATTGATCTAAGAAAACTCATCACACCGAGCTCATCGATCTACATAAAGTCGTCAGACAGAGCTCGTTGATTTAAGTAAACTCATCAGACCAAGCTCATCGATCTAAGTAAACTCATCAGACCAAGCTCATCGATCTAAGTAAACTCATCGGACCAAGGTAATCGATCTAAGTGAACCCACGAGACCAAGCCAATCTATCTAAGTAAACACATCAGACCAAGCTCATCGATCTAAGTAAACTAATCACACCAAGCTCATCGATCTAAGTAAACTCATCAGACCAAGCACATTCATCTAAGTAAAATCATCAGACCAAGCACATAAATCTAAATAAAGGTTCATCAGACCGAGCTCATTGATCTAAGTAACTCCTCACACCGAGCACTTCGATCTAATAAAACTCATCAGACCGAGCTCATCGATCTAAGTAAACTCATCAGACCGAGCCCATCGATCTAAGTAAACTCATCGGACCAAGGTAATCGATCTAAGTGAACCCACGAGACCGAGCCAATCTATCTAAGTAAACACATGAGACCAAGCTCATCGATCTAAGGAAACTCATCAGACACAGCTAATCGATCTAACTAAACTCATCAAACCAAGCTAATCAATCTAGGAGAAATAATCATACCACGCTAGTCGATCTAGGATAACTAATCAGACCAACCTAATCGATCCAGGAAAAATAAAAGACCAAGCTAATCAATCTTGGAAAAATAATCAGACCAAGCTTATCGACATACGAATAATAATCAGACCAATCGAATCGATCCTGGCAAACTAATCAGACCAAGCTAATCGATCTAGGATAACTAATCAGACCCAAATAATCCATCAAGGAAAACTAATCAGACCAAGCTAATCGATCTAGAAAAACTAATCAGACCAAGCTAATCGATCCTGGCAAACTAATCAGACCAAGCTAATCCATCTACGAAAACTAATCATACCTGACAAATCGATCTAGGAAAACTACTCAGACCAAGCTAATCGATCTAGGAAAAATAATCCGACACAACTAATCGATTTAGGAAAACTAGTCAGACCAAGCTAATCGATGCAAGAAACCGAATCCGACAAAGCTAATCAATCAAGGAAAACTAATCAGACCAAGCTAATCGATCTAAGAAAACTAACCCGACAAAGNCTCATCAGACCGAGCTCATCGATCTAAGTAAACTCATCAGACCGAACCCATCGATCTAAGTAAATTCAACAGAGAAAGCATATCGATCTAATTAAACTCATCAGACCAAGCCCATTGATCTAATTGAACTCATCACACCAAGCTCATCGATATAAGTAAACTCATCAGAGCATGCACGTCGATCTTAGCAAACTCATCTGACCAAGCTAATCGATCAAATAAACTAATCAGAGCAAGCTAATCGATCTAAGTAAACTCAAGAGACCATGCCAATCGATCTAAGTAAACTAATCAGAGCAAGCTCATTGATCTAAGTAAACTCATCGGATCAAGGTAATCGATCTAATTAAACTCACGAGACCAAGCCATTTGATCTATGTAAACTCATCAGACCAATCTCATCGATCTCAGTAAACTCATCAAACCAAGCTAATCAATATAGGAGAAATAGTCAGACCAAGCTAGTCGATCTAGGATAACTAATCAGACCAAGCTAATCGATCCAGGAAAAA
>NW_007741037.1:32651-34173 GCF_000696425.1 Galeopterus variegatus | reverse complement strand
CGATCTAGGAAAAATAATCAGACCAAGCTAATTGATCTAGTATAAGTAATCAGACCAACCTTATCAATTTAGGAAAACTAATCAGACCAAGCTAATCTATCTAGCAAAACTTATCAGACCAAGCTCATCGATCTGGGTAAACTCATCAGACCAAGCCCATCCATCTAAGTAAACTCATCATACCAAGCTCATCAGTCTAAGTAAACTCATCAGACCAAGCACATCGATGTAAGTAACCTCATCACACCGAGATCATCTATGTAAGTAAACTCATCAGACCGAGCTCATCGATCTAAGTAAACTCATCAGATGAAGCTCATCGATCTACGTAAACTCATCAAAGCAAGCTAATTGATCTAAGTAAACTCTACAGGCCAAGCTCATCGATTAAAGTAAACTCATCAGACCCAGCCCATCGATCTAAGTAAACTCATCACACCAAGCTCATCGATCGACGTAAACTCATCAGAGGAAGCTAATCAATCAAAGTAAACTCATTAGACCAAGCTCATCAATCTAAGTAAACTCATCACACCAAGCTCATCGATCTAAGTAAACTCATAAGACCGAGCTCATTGATCAAAGTAACCTCATCAAACGAAACACATCGATCTTAGTAAACTCATCCGACCAAGCACTTCGATCTAATAAACTCATCAGACCCAGCTCATCGAACNGACCGAGAACATCGATCTAATTAAACACATCAGACCGAGCTCATCGATCTAAGTAAACTCAATAGAGAAAGCATATCGATCTAAGTAAACTCATCAGACCGAGCCCATCGACCTAAGTAAACTCAACAGAGAAAGCATATCGATCTAAGTAAACTCATCAGACCGAGCCCATCGACCTAAGTAAACTCAACAGAGAAAGCATATCGATCTAAGTAAACTCATCAGACCAAGCTCATTGATCTAAGTAAACTCATCGGACCAAGCTAATCAATCTAAGTAAACTCACGAGACCAAGCCAATCGATCTAAGTAAACTCATCAGACCAAGTTCATCGATCTAAGTAAACTCATCAGACACAGCTAATCGATCTAAGTAAACTCATCAGACCGAGAACATCGATCTAATTAAACACATCAGACCGGGGGGGGGGGGGGGGGGGGGCTCATCAGACCCAGCTATTCGATCTAAGTAAACTCATCGGACAGAGCTAATTGATCTAAGTTAATTCATCTGACAAACCCAATCGATCTACGTAAACTCATCAGAGCAACTAATCCATCAAAGTAAACTCATCAGACCAAGCTAATCAATCTTAGTAAAGTCATCAGACCAAGCTCATTGATCTAAGTAAACTCATCAAAGCAAGCTAATCGATCTAAGTGNTTGATCTAAGTAAACTCATCAGACAAAGCACATCGATCTAAGTAAACTCATCCGACCGAGCACTTCGATCTAAGTAAAGTCATCAGTGCAAACCAATTGATCTAAGTAAACTAATCACACCAAGCTCATCGTTCTAAGTAAACTCATCAGACCAAGCACATTCATCTAAGTACGTAATAACT
>NW_007741037.1:29330-31651 GCF_000696425.1 Galeopterus variegatus | reverse complement strand
CTAAGTAAACTCATCAAAGCAAGCTAATTGATCTAAGTAAACTCTACAGGCCAAGCTCATCAATGAAAGTAAACTCATCAGACCCAGCCCATTGATCTAAGTAAACTCATCACACCAAGCACATTGATCAAAGTAAACTCATCAGACCAAGCACATCGGTGGGGGGGGGCTCATCAGATCGAGCACTTCGATCTAAGTAAACTCATCAGACCAAGATCATCGATCAAAGTGATCTCATAACTGCAAGCTCATCGATCTACCGAAACTCATCAGAGCAAGCTAATCCATCAAAGTAAACTCATTAGACCAAGCTCATCAATCTAAGTAAACTCTTCACACCAAGCTCATCGATATAAGTAAACTCATCAGACCAAGCACATCGGTGGGGGGGGGCTCATCAGATCGAGCACTTCGATCTAAGTAAACTCATCAGACCAAGATCATCGATCAAAGTGATCTCATAACTGCAAGCTCATCGATCTACCGAAACTCATCAGAGCAAGCTAATCCATCAAAGTAAACTCATTAGACCAAGCTCATCAATCTAAGTAAACTCTTCACACCAAGCTCATCGATATAAGTAAACTCATCAGACCAAGCACATCGATCTAAATAATCTCATCAGATCGAGCACTTCGATCTAAGTAAACTCATCAGACCAAGCTCATCGGTCTAACTAAACTCATCAGACCAAGCACATCGATCTACGTAAACTCATCACACTGAGCTCATCGATCTAAGTAAAGTCATCAGACCGAGCTCATCGATCTCAGTAAACTCATCAGACGAAGCACATCGATCTACATAAACTCATCGATCTACTTAAACTCATCAGAGCAAGCTAATCCATCAAATTAAACTCATCAGACGAATCTCATCAATCTAAGTAAACTCATCACACCAAGCTCATTGATAGAAGTAAACTCATCAAAGCAAGCTAATTGATCTAAGTAAACTCTACAGGCCAAGCTCATCAATCAACGTAAACTCATCAGAACAAGCTCATAGATCTAAGTACACTCATCAGACACAGCTATTCGATCTAATAAAACTCATCAGACAGAGCTAATTGATCTAAGTTTACTCATCTGACAAAGCTCATCGATCTACGTGAACTCATCCGGGCAAGCTAATCCATCAAAGTAAAATCTTTAGACCAACCTCATCAATCTCAGTAAACTCATCACACCAAGTCCATTGATCTATGTATCCTAATCAAAGCAAGTTAATCGATCTAAGTAAACTCATCAGACCCAGCCCATCGATCTACGTAAACTCATCACACTAAGCTCATCGATCTAAGTAATGTCGTCAGACCGAGCACATCGATCTAAGTAAACTCATCAGACCAAGTTCATCGATCTAAGTAAACTCATCAAACCAAGATCATCGATCAAAGTGAACTCATCACAGCAAGCTCATCGATCTACGTAAACTCATCACAGCAAGCTTATCCATCAAAGTAAACTCATTAGACCAAGCTCATCAATCTAAATCAATCTAAATAAACTCATCACACCAAGCTCATCGATCTAAGTAAACTCATCAGACCAAGAACATTCATCTAAGTAAACTCATCAGACCGAGCCCATCGATCTATGTAAACTCATCAGAGCAAGCTAATCAATCAAAGTAAACTCATTAGACCAAGCTCATCAATCTAAGTGAACTCATCACACCAAGCTCATCCATCTACGTAAACTCATATGACCGAGCTCATTGATCTAAGTAAACTCATCAGACGAAGCACATCGATCTAAGTAAACTCATCCGACCGAGCACTTCGATCTAAGTAAACTCATCAGACCAAGCTCATCGGTCTAACTAAACTCATAAGACCAAGCACATCGATCTACGTAAACTCATCACACTGAGCTCATCGATCTAAGTAAAGTCATCAGACCGAGCTCATCGATCTAAGTAAACTCATCAGAGTAAGCTCATCGATCTACATAAACTCCTCGATCTACGTAAAACTCATCAGAGCAAGCTAATCCATCAAAGTAAACTCATCAGACCAATCTCATCATTCTAAGTAAACTCATCACACCAAGCTCATTGATAGAAGTAAACTCATCAAAGCAAGCTAATTGATCTAAGTAAACTCTACAGGCCAAGCTCATCAATCAAAGTAAACTCATCAGAACAAGCTCACAGATCTAAGTAAACTCATCAGACCCAGCTCTTCGATCTAATAAAACTCATCAGACAGAGCTAATTGAACTAAGTTTACTCATCTGACAAAGCTCATCGATCTACATAAACTCATCAGAGCAAGCTAATCCATCAACGTAAACTCATTAGACCAACCTCATCAATCT